>NW_026112009.1:762500-1000000 GCF_024679095.1 Eriocheir sinensis
GACTAAAACCAAAAACCAAAACTGCTCACAGTCTGTAGAGCGAGTGCTGGAGAAGGAAAAATCTAACGCTCCGCAACCGTAAGAAGCCAAAAAGTGGGGTCCGATATTTTACGTCTCCGTGCAAGACAACTTCAGTGGCTTGTGCTTTAATTTTGCAACATGTGGATGAGGGACACACGAACTTCAGATTATATAACTGCATGAAAAACAAAGTGGGTGCAGATCTGCATGAGGATGTATACATCGATAAACAGAGTGCAGAGTGGGGTCCAGATCTGCATAGGGGTGTACACATCACCTGCAAAAAAACACGAGGGTGTTAATTGCACATGTAGTAGTGACGTACCAATATTGTGACGTAGTCTCTAGATTCTGCAAAAATAGTAATGCACATATAGTAGTGACGTAACAACACTGTGACGTAGTCTAATAATAACACGAGGGTGAGAAAACACGAGGGTGTTAATTGCACATGTCTGAGTGACGTAACAATATTGTGACGTAGTCTCTAGATTCTGCAAAAATAGTAATGCACATATAGTAGTGACGTAACAACACTGTGACGTAGTCTAATAATAACACGAGGGTGATAATCACCTGCAAAAAAACACGAGGGTGTTAATTGCACATGTAGTAGTGACGTAACAATATTGTGACGTAGTCTCTAGATTCTGCAAAAATAGTAATGATGTAACAATACTGTGACGTAGTCTAGTAATATCATGAGGGTGATAATCACCTGCAAAATCACGAGGGTGTTAATTGCACATATAATAGTGACGTATCAATATTGTGACGTAGTCTCTAGATTCTGCAAAAATAGTAGTGATGTAACAATACTGTGACGTAGTCTAGTAATATCATGAGGGTGATAATCACCTGCAAAATCACGAGGGTGTTAATTGCACATATAATAGTGACGTAACAATATTGTGACGTAGTCTCTAGATTCTGCAAAAATAGTAGTGATGTAACAATACTGTGACGTAGTCTAGTAATATCATGAGGGTGATAATCACCTGCAAAATCACGAGGGTGTTAATTGCACATATAGTAATGAAGTATACTGTACGGGTTGACTATCGGAAGCTACTAGCGGTTCTGATTTCAATGAACCTTTCAATTTACTTTTAACAGCGCTCATTTCTTCGGCATATTTTTCGATAGTGTTGACAAAACTATCTTTGAATGATTTGTAATATTTTAGGTCTTTAAAACTATCACTACTATATCTCTCATCTTGTTTCAATATTAGATTCAACGGAACTGGAAAGGAGGGTAGAAACGAATCGTCCATTACGTTGGGACGGACACGCACAGCGTTGCGTAAGGCCCACACTCCCAAAGAACATATTGTGTCTCTGTCTCTCGAAGCCAGACGTTCTTCTTCTTCATTGTTGTTGTTCGGTCTAGTGGAATATACAATTTTGGAAGATACAGTCCAAGTCTGTAACAGACGCATTATATCTTTATCTTCGATAGGGTGATCATTCAACTGTATGCTGTATAACAATGAGTAGAGACCGATTGCAGCGAAGGCTCGAGATGCAGATTTACCTCGAATCGACATAATTCTTTTCTCATTAAGACTTAGATTGTTGGCCTTCTCGTCTAACTCGTAAACAGGTGTGTTACCTCGATAAGATATTATCAGATCGAAGAGTTGGGATTCGTCGAGGTTTAGTCGGGTTGCGTCTTCCTCCTGCGAAAGCATGTACAACGCATCGATCATAGCAGATATTAAATGTGTCTGATTTTCAGAGACGTGTTGAAACATATTGTAAGTGTCATTATGTTTAGCCACAAAGCCGTTGTGACACACCGAACAGACGAGTAATGCGTGCATGTCCTTGATCATTACGTTAACCATTAGGTTACGAGTGGTGGGATTAGTAGGAGAATTGAATAAAGCACCCGAAGTTATGAACATCCAATTCCATAGGGTGTAAAAAACGTCATTAGGATTTGAAAAGATATATCGAAACTACTGTGTAACACCTGTTTTTTCTTGAGTGAGTGAAGAGACGTTGGATAGACTCTTCTTGATTTTGTGGAAAACCTTCATCTCTAAGACTAAGATACAGATATTGAATGGCATCTTCATCGTATAACGACACGTCGATTGAGAACGGTCCCTCAACTTCCAAGGCCGATTGTTCGAGTGCGCGATGCGCGTCTACTCCGCTCTTGTGCCAAGCGTTGCAAGATTTCTTCCGTGAAGTGTGACGGTGTGCGCTCAATCTGCCGTATGTATTTTTCTTTCATTGACATGTCTTTTATCGAGTTCAATAAAACCTGTACTCGCCTGAAATCACCACTTGAGTTTATCTAACACATCCAATCCTAATACGACCTCATAAAAGACCCCAGTATACTCACATCATCGACAGCTATTAGACCCAATGATAATAAAACGACGAACGTCGATAGAGAAGGAATGACATGTTGGTCGAGCACAGTGACCTCTTCGCTGTTGATAAAGGTGATGCATCTCGCGTGAATCTGTCGGATCATACCCTGGTAGTCCACATCAACGGGGATGCTCGTGAAACTCAATTTACTGTGTCTGACCATGTTTTGTTTCCAGATTAGTACATCGATCAAACCATAACATAGAAGAGCCGATATCCTCTTTAACCTACCGATCAAGAGTCGAGTGGGTGTATCCAGAGATTTCTCGTACATTAGATGAGTGTCTATCAGAGATCGCTTAGACGGACGAGGTGAATTACCGAGCACGGTTGCGGAATGGAGAAAACTCTTGACGGCTACCTCGTACCCATTGAGAATGTTGAGAACAGGAAACTGTCTTAAGAAGTTGAAATCAGTTAGACGTCGTTTAGCCTCATCAGTTAGACGCCATTTTGGATGCAAGTATGTCGGCTTTAATTCTACTATCGCACGTTGTGTCATTAATTGGCTGTAAACTGACACGCCGCGTTTAAGATTGTTACGGAAGTTTGCCTTAGCTGCTTTGATTGGAGGCAAGAACCACGACGGGCCAAAACTACAGATGATACAGTAACGGTGGGAGGATTAATATCGTTAGCGTTTAACAGCATTTTAATAGCCGTGATTAAACCTTCTGATTTTGCAACTTCGGAGTGGTATTTAGCGTCACTAGCGTCGCTGAGTACATACATTGGTCGTTTCATTTTCATAGGCAACCGTTGCTAGAGCAGCAGTATGTAAAAAATTAAGACGCTGCACTCGCTGTGTGAACAGGACAGTACCCGACGACGTCCGTCTGGTGACCGATATCAAGCATCTGATTAACATACTTACACCCCGCCCCACCTCGCGAGTCTCCGTCTGTCCATCATCATGCATGAACAGAATTACGCTTGTGTGAAGGATGAGACAGGCATGTGTGTCCAACCTAGATTTAATTAGACATATAATCTATAGAATTGATACTGAAGAACTACGAGTAGTGGAATAGTGTTAGCACAGATCTCTGAAGTGCATTACTCAACTGGCACACACGCGACTTGCGCGATGCCAAGTCTGAGTGTTTAGAACTGACCAACTTGGTCATTAAAGATATTCTGAATCCCGATTCAAAAACTATATTTAAATCCTTCCAGTATACACCTGACGCTGACAGCGAAAAGAATCTCATCTCTACAATAACAAATGCTGCCTTCAACCCAACCAAAATAATGGAAACTCTCTTTGATCAGAAGAACGTGGACGCTTGTCTGATGCGTATACCCGAAACGTTAGATTCTTTCAATCCTTTGTTTCTTGACGATGAAGTTTAGTTAATTGAATGTCAAACGACAAACTGCAAGTGTCACACGTTAAAGCAGATGAACTTAACTTCTCAGTCACCCACTGAACTTATCGTTTTATTTTTAATGTGTATGAATCACCGTCGATTTTGAAAAACGGTCTGTATCGTCGTCAGGTGAACCCAGTGCGCTCGGATGTGATCCGCTTTCCGTTGAAAGACGTCCTAGGCAGGTTCAAGGAATCTGAATTACAGTTAGAGGATCGCGGTATGATCATCATGATATACTGCTTTCTTTTCTCAAGATACACTAACAGGTCTGCCGATCCGATTAATTTGATAATCTACGTGCTTATCATTCGTTTTCTTTACAAGTCGGCCGAGTTAATGTTCTATCCGTTTGAAAACGCTGCTTCACAATCCGATGAGGGTGCATTCTCAGCATATGTGACGGGTTACCTCCCGTGGTCATAATGTCCGCGCCCTTCACGACCGAGTGTGCCTTCAGAGCTTGGAGAGTCGAACAGAACGATGGTAACAACAGCAGTATCATACCCATCCTATCCTTGATTGATCATACGTACTTCAAAAATTATTCTTGGCAATCTTTAAACGAGATGGAAGCTAGATTGAAATCAAAATTGAACCTGCTTTCCAGTGGAAGTAGATTGTGTAACAAAGGAGGCAAAGGTGGAGGAGTAGGGTTGAGTAATTTGAGGTCAGTACGTAACCACGAGAAATATATACCATATGGCGGTGTACAGATGGACGGTTCAAGAGTGGAGATGTCCGACCAAACGAATTGTAACGCGCATGGGTAACATGAAAGTACCGTGCAACGCTTTTGAAATTCTCTCCGAATTTCCTAAACTCGAAATACTGGGACCGAATGGGATTGGTAATCAATCGCTGTTGAACGAAGCAACTTTTGGACAAGGAATTAATAGAGTTGACAATGGTAGGTTCTTGGGTTACGTGACATGCTACATTGACAAAATGGTTAACATCTATCCTCCTGCCACCTTGCAGAACGAATTTGATTTGATTGTTAAGATCGTCGAGAGGTTTCTTTTTGAAGCTAATCATAAAGTGTTAGCGAGAGATATGGTTGACACAACGTACTTACCCAAAAATGATTGGCAAATGTGACATCAACAGAAGCGATGACCGTTCGACATGGGATGTTGGTATTACCTTGGCAGAGACCAAACATCGAAGCTTCGAATATCAATGCTCTGGGTGCGTCTCAATTGGAATTATTGATGAGTCGTGATCTAGAATGGGCTGTTCTGATTACTAAAATATATTTCTGTATTGAAAGAGTAGCTTCACAACTGTGTCAGGAGACAATCAATATGCTCGGTAAGATGCCGTCATCTAAAGGATCATCGGACGAAGACGATGAACTCTTCGATCAAGACCAAGAAATATCAAGGATGTTAAAGAATACAGGTGATGTGAATAAAGTTTACGGCACAGCAAACGACAAAGTGCGTTCGGTTTGGGTTAACTATAAAGCTAGCGCTTGGGATGGAGCTACCACCAGTGACGGTGGCAGTCAGAAGAGGAGATTTGCAGAGGGTGCACGCGAAAACCTAAATAATAATATTCCAGGAACGAATGCCATCTCGTCTCTGGAACTTCACGATACAGTGAGGAATATTATCTTGAATGAGGATTGGTACCCAGCTACCATTATCGCCCATTCTTCTCATTTGGGTCGGCAATTAAAAAATATGAATGATCTGTTAGGTACATTGTGTTCTAGTGTTTTAAGCTAATAAAGTTGAAATAATAATAAATAAAGAAGACTGATGTTTTTTTCAGTACGAACTAGATTCAGAATCGGAAGCTTCAGAAGACAAAGACACACATTCACCTCACACAAGGTTAGACGACATTCAGTACGAACTAGATTCAGAATCGGAAGCTTCGGAAGACAAAGACACACATTCACCTCGATAGAGTTTAGACGACATTCAGTTGTAACATACCACATTGTTGGTTGTGTACTATCAGAATCTTACGCTCAGTTTGAGACAATATTCATGTATCAATATAAGTTTGTACTGACATTGTGTATTAACTAATTTTTAAATTACCTAAATTGGAAGCCAAAGACTTCACATTCAGCAACTACAAAGTCAGAATCGGTGCTTTAAGTCAGTGTGTTACTGGTTTGTATACCTCATGTGTACATCTCCCTATATAGATCCTTGGGAGAAATGTAATGTCACGAATTAGGAAGTAGATGAACGTATTAAAAAAAACATCATTACATTAGATTTTTATTATCCAAAATTTAGTATTGATACAACAACAACAACTCTTCATTGTGTTGCAGATATCACAATGTTTTAAATAACAAGATTGGACGAATGTGGTATTTTAGTTTAAAAAATTCATAAGATCTACTTTTTTTACATGGGTAATTCTCTTAGTATTGCGTATTAACTAATTTTTAAATTACCTAAATTGGAAGCCAAAGACTTCACATTCAGCAATTACAAAGTCAGAATCGGAAGCACCGAAAGACACAATTGAACCATCATTTGATTCATATCGTCAAGAAATCACACAACGGTTGTAAGAATATAAACATTGCTGCTGCTGCTGCTGCTGCTATATCGGACAACAACAACAAATCAGACAAAATCCATCGAACCAGTATCTGACCGAGTGTTTTATTACCGGCTATGGAATCTATCCATTTTCAATCAGTCTGTTTCAACACTATAAAGAAAACATGAAAATGTTATTAAAGTACAGAACAACCATATCTGAATTGACCAAGAAAACATTAAAGTGAGAGACATACCAAAACAAAGAACGTCCATTTATCTTATTGTGTTTCAGTCACGCATATATCATCTAAAAGCACACATCATGACATGCAATTTTTGGGTTGGAAGTAGCGGCAGTGGGCGGTGTCTTGTGACTCATTACGACATTTAATTTCTTGGTTCACTTCTTAGAAAAAAATCGGACCCATTTTTTTAAAATTTTTAATCAGCTGTCTAACGATGCCAGGCATCTACCGAGTCATTAATAAAAGAAAGGAGGACGGCCTCCATCCAAACACTCGGATATGTGTGTTGGCGAGTGACCATACTTGGCAGTCCTGACTCGGTTGGTTTCTTCTGGAGTAGAAGAGGACAAAGATAGAATAGAAGAACAGAGACAACGTGACAAGATGAAAATAAGTGGGATCTTTCAACTGTTGCTGATGTTGCTACTCGCCATCATCACAGTCCAATTCCCTGACAATGGTGGCGACCCGCCGCTGTCCTTGTTCTCTTCAGTTGTTTATCCGTCCATTGCCTTTTCTCAAAATGGCAAGATACTGGCATCGACCATCTTCACACCAGTTGGATTTCTGAATAACGCTTTTGAAGAATCAAAAAACTTGCCTTATATCTCCAGTGACAAAAATTACTTTAGTGATAAGTATCCAGCTAGTGTACCTTTAACCTGGGAGATTCATTCGTGTAACTGTAAAAAGTTCATCGATAAAATGGATTTTGAAACTCAGATCAAGTCTCCTCTGGAACCCAATAATTATCCTTCATTAGAAGTTACAGTGCTTCCTCGTCCAATAATTCAAACTACTACTACCACTATTACTACTCCAGAGCCAGATGACGTCACCACCAATCCAGCGGAAGAGTTTGAGAATACAACTACAGATGATTACGGTTCCGGAGAAGAGATTGATTCACAAGAAAGAGGAATAAGAGGACTAAGAAGTGAAAGAGATCTTGATAAAGAACTGTTTACAATCATTTTAACCGAACCCGATGACTTATTTTGGAAAGGCTCCAGAAATACAATGACTATTACAGTTCGACTTACCAATGAGGACAATGTTCGTGATTATACACTCGCATGGTTCACCGTTGATAAAGAAGTTGAAAAGGATTGTCGTTGTGTCAAAGGAGTATTTAGTCTCTTATTGGAACATGGATTTAGTTTGAGAATTGAATTGAACCATTTATCGGAAGATTTCAAAAATCAATTTTTAGACCTGAATACAAACGCTTCATTTTTTTTTTATTATTCTGCAAATATAAGAGCCGATTCCAAAATCGTGTACGATGTTCAAGAATTTGACAATTTTGACAGGAGATGTATTAAAAATCTGACCGCTCCACCGATGTATTCTAACTGGTACATTACAAACGCTGAACGTCACATGAAATTCATGAATTCATCTTTAATGTTTTATCCTTTGTATGACACACACAATTACAACACACTTCAACAAGTTTCACGTGTGTTGAGTCGTGACCGCATCACCAATCTCATCTGTGTTAATGTCTACAATCATTCTACTGTTATTAATTTCTTTTTTAACTGGCATATGTATGTTAACATTGTACCTATTTCATCCGAAAGGATTGAATCTGAACTGAATGTTATTACCATCAACAGGACTGTCTATGTCAAAGAAGAATTAAAGGCTGGAGTCAGCGTTTATTCTATCTTGGCATTTTTCATTGTTATTTGTTTACTGGTTTATGTTACTTCTATTGTCTTTGTAGTATTTAGAACTACACGACGATTGTTATCACGGAATCGTACTTATGATGTGACTGTTACCAATGATGAAAGTAGTGTTTTGTAGTTTCTGATAAATTTTAGTTTCTAGTGTTTTGCAGTTGCTGTAGCTTGTATATGTTAAACTCATATGTTTTTATAATATCTGTATAATGTATAATAATTGACCATGGTTGACGGGTTCACACCCATGCCGTTGTAGGTGAACATGAGTGTCTTAGTTAGGGCGAGGGCTGCATCGTCATGGGGTTGTTTATCAAGACATTTTCCGATCTTTGCAGCATCTTCCAAAAGACCGGTTGCGATTAACCCTTCCTTAAACACCTTCACTCGATCGATTTCCTTCACCTCTGCACATTCAACCTGTTGCTGGTGGTTGTATGTCATGCTCGACTTTCGAACTGGTAGCTTTGATTAGGGAAGGAACTGTTAAAATACTGCCAACCACATACGAAGCTAGAGTATGTTCGCCTGAGTTGCGAGTGGTGACATACGGATATGATCCAGTGCGAACACCGTTGGGCAATGCTGCTGTAGTGTGCACATCATCACCGATGAAGCAGCCACTATCGTTACCATCACTACCACCCGATAATCTTTTGTTAACTGAATTACAGAATTTGGAGAAAGTGCTTAGTACCCCTCTTTGATTTAAATTATCGATTAATTGTCTACTGCAGTGGGTGTTCTTGTCGAAAGGCACCTGAATGTTTTTTTCTGGTCTTGTTTGAAACATTGACGAAATTGTCAACGATTGCGTTCATAATTCGATCGGCCGGAACTCCCTCTTGAAGTCTAGATAGTGTTTTTCTTCTCAAACATTCCGCCGCCAAGTTGATGAGATCCACGTGCAACGGGCAGCTTGCCTTACGGTTAGAGGATCGCTCAGGAAGATGAGTGTCAAAAAACATTAGGTTGAGCGTTCCTATGACATAAGCTCCTGAGGAAAGCAACAAATAAAAAATGTTGACGATCAAGGCGTATCTCTCACTAGCTAATCCCATGCAGGAAGTATTCGAACTGGCTCTGTCCGATTTCTTCTCGACTTTCGACAACTGTAGTGTGGGTAACATCTTGATGGCGATGACCGGTTTGATACCTTTGACAAAGGACATTGTAGTCTTGCGAATATTCGATGAAATCAAATTTACAATTGAGTCACTACATAAATATTAAAAGTATATTTGAAAACTTTAATGTATGAGAAGAACAGCGTGCAGTGGCAGTATCACAACAAACGAACGTCGTTATGGCTATGTGTTTTGGAGAAAACTTTACCTCTTTTGCTGGCTTAAATGATCTGAAAAGAAAACACGAACCACCTATACCCATACCAAGAAAACTATCTAAACATCCACCACCCGAACCTGATGAACCGTACCCTGATTGTTATGAAAATAGTGATGACGACGACGAAGCCGATACAAATCGCGTTACTTCCACTACTCTGAGTTTAACTCCGGAACCACGCCGCCACTGGACGACCTTAAACAAGCAGATCTGAAGATCCAACAGGGATTATCCATGGTGGCCGAAGCGATTATGTCACGCACGACCCTTGTGATTAAAAGAAATGAGATAAGTCCTATCTTTTCCGTGAAGGACCAACATTTTAGTGGAATCGACGAACACTTAATCAAAGTATCTTCTACTGCTATTGGAAATCAGATACACAAGGTGGCCAAAAGAGCAGAAGTCGATATTGCCATAAAATAATTAGATGTTTTGAATAAAGCGTTTCTAGTCTTTCACGAAGAAAAGTGTTTGGAGTTCATTGAGAAGCACAAGACACTACTAATTCCAATGTCATTTTTACTCTTTTCAAAATCGTTACCTACTAACAGCAAAATAATTAAGACGGAAGTTATGAACTGTACTAAGAGTCACACCATCAAGAGTAACAAGATTGTGTTGAGCACCACTAAGTACGGAATGGAAGACGCCTATGATCTGGTAAACAATACTAAGAAACAGTCGAGCGTTTGTGTAAAACGAGTCATCAATGCACGCGGTGTATCTTCTGAAATGATGATTGATCTTCTAAGCGGCGACAAGTCATACGAGAAAAACAAATCAGACGAGAGCGACGTGAGACCCGAAGATCGATTGGCTTTAGATTTGTCAACCTCAGCACCTAGTCACTGTAGGGACGAAACTCCGGAAGTTAGAGAGCATGGTGTCGGAGTAACACTAAGAGACACGGACTGATTTGATGAGCATTTAAATACCAAGGAAATGACATCATTGTAGTGTGTTTTGGTTACAACATCATCATATTTAAATTAATTTTGACTTAAAAGTTAATGTTACATTTTGATTTAGCTGTAATCACTTACCTCAAGTAAACTTATTCATATATAATATTTTTTACCTTCTCATTACGAGAGTAGATCCGGACCCCACTCTGTCGATATCTTGTGTATACCCCTATGTAGATCCGGACCCCACTCTGTCGATATCTTGTGTATACCCCTATGTAGATCCGGACCCCACTCTGTCGATATCTTGTGTATACCCCTATGTAGATCCGGACCCCACTCTGTCGATATCTTGTGTATACCCCTATGTAGATCCGGACCCCACTCTGTCGATACCTTGTGTATACCCCTATGTAGATCCGGACCCCACTCTGTCGATACCTTGTGTATACACTTTGTTTACCTCACATGCCATGTAGTTTAGTTCGTGTATCCCTCATCCACATGTTGCGAAATTAAAGCATAAGTCATTGCTTTTGTCTTGCACGGAGACGTAAAATTCCGGACCCCACTTTTTGGCTATTAAGAAATGTTAGTTATAAATATATATTTTATTGAATCAAAGTTTTAATTATGCTAACACAGCTTGTAGGTGTGCACCATAACCTTCGATGTCGTCATACAAGAACCTTGCAAACACAGAAGAGAACGGAATAGCAGCCGTGAAGATATTTTCATACATAGTTTCTTTGAGTGAATTATTGGTGAGATACGTGTTGATTTTATAGGCTTTGATAATGTTAAGTAGATTTCTTATCAAATTGTGTCTGATGTCTTTAAGGTTTGATCTGGTCTTTGAACATCGGACAGATGTGAGATCAAGCCATCCCCGTCTATGTACACCCCTGTGGCATTGCTCTCGAGTATAACTTTAGTGCTTACATTCTCTAAAAAAAATTTGGGATTGACAGCCACGTGTATACTATCAACCATCATTTTAATTATTTCTTTACAAAGATCGGCAATAATTTCAAATTCTTTTTCGCTTACCACTACCATTAAACGACTTATTATACATTTCATAATATTTTCAAAATCGTTTTTGAGAAAAGATAGGATATCCGAAATCGGAAGATCCTTCGGTCCTTTACTGGTAAAGTCGATCGCTGCTGCTGCTGCTGCTTCATTGTTGTTTACTAGTTTCCTTTCCTGATTAAAAAAGTTTTGAACGTTGTTCACACCAACCTCGTGTTTTTTGCAGGTGATTATCACCCTCGTGTTATTATTAGACTACGTCACAGTGTTATTACGTCACTACTATATGTGCAATTAACACCCTCGTGTTTTTGCAGGTGATTATCATCCTCGTGTTATTATTAGACTACGTCACAGTATTGTTACATCACTACTATTTTTGCTAGAGACTACGTCACAGTGTTCAAGAATCCGTGAGGATGATTAGTAAGAACAGACAAGTCATTTTTTTCTAAAATATTTCTAATTTGTGCCAAGTCTAAATACGGTAAACGAACTTTCTCAATTTCACTCTTCAATGCATCTAAAGTGTTATCGACATCCGTTTTCTGAAGAAAATGTGCAATGTTAAGGAACACATTAATAAGTGAGACGGCTTGACCTACCGAATAATATATGATGACTCTCCAGAGGAGAACTTGCCGCTACTTTGGGTGAAGATGGTGAGCAGCTATTACTTCTCGTCATCGATTGTCGTCGATTCTGAATAACAACAGGACTAGGTCGAAAATCCACCAACCTTGGCGAACATCTCGGTAGCGATTGTCGTCCGTTCTGAACAACAACAGGACTAGGTCGAGACGCCAAGAGAAGAGATCCGTAAGCATGCAAGAAAGAATTAGCTGATTCGTTTAACTTAACAACATTACTATTCTCACTTAATTTGAGCACTTTTTTAGTTTTAACATGCTTGAGAAATACTGTTGAAAAAAGAGTAATGATTTGTTCTGGGTCGGTGACATCTTTACGACCAGAAACGCAAATCCAATCATTAACACAATCGTTCATCAACACGGATGAGGACAACTCAGGATAGAGACGCATGATGTGACGAGCGTGACACACTTTCATCCAAGCCGCAATCATTCGTTCTCCGCTTTCCACATTGATGTTTTTATTAACAGTAGTGAAGTCAGTTTCGAGATTGAAGACTAACATTCTATTATACATAGCCTTGTCCACAAAAAACTTTAACAAGAAAGAGTTGCTGATTAACACTGGTGTCGCAGTTATACTGCAAGTGACCGGACGACTGTGTAATCCTCGCACTGGTACAACAGATCCGCTTGAGGCGACTAACTTTAACATGTTAGAGTTGTACTGTCCGGGTAACATGTCTCTGGTCATGGGTGTTTCTGAAAACATAGTGCATGTAATGATGTTAGCATCCGAAGCTGTATTTGAAGATAAATATTTCTCACCGTCGAGATTTTGATCGTACAACTCTAACGCGTGGTATAGAGTCGACAGTTGGTCGTTCAACACTCTCTCACGAAGGTGTCGCCGAGTAAGGGGCAATCATCACCGACTTCAATTGTCTCAAGTACGGATTCATCCTTTTCTTGTCGTTGCGGTTGTCTTGATGCTGCTGATGTGGTTGTTGCTGTTGATGTTGATTCAAGAGATCCACCTCGAGCGGATCAAAATCACTATATACAACGTCGACAAAACTGTCGTAATTTAACGACGCAAGACTCCTATCGTGTTTCTGCAACCTAGAACACAAAGAAACTAAATTTGAATTGGTTAGCGATCCAGTAGAGAGAATCAAGCCATAGAACGCAGCTGTTGTAAGTATATCTTGCGTGCGGTCTGAATCTTCTTCATCATCCAGATGACTATTGTAACTCTGTTGACAGTGAGAACAACCGAGAACCTGACCTTTGTGATTCACCTGATTGTTATAACAATGTTTTCGTATTTCTGGTTGTGACGATATACATTGTTTTAAAGTTTTATAATAATAATTCAATTCCTTCAACGTAGCAGAAGCAACTGACTTAAAGCTACTGTCGTTGTTGTTGTCCTTTTCCATCCTGAATGAGAGATTCAATAACAGAAAGCACAGAAGAAGCCCTATTAAATGAGCCGGTTATCAATTACACCATATAAGAAATCTCTAATGTTGAAAATAGTTCGATACAAATGGAAATGGAAGAAAGCCTAAATGATCCAGCATCACCACCACCGCTACCTTTGCAACCAATGCCACCGCTACCACCGCCACCATCACCACCACCGCTACCTTTGCAACCAATGCCACCGCCACCACCACTATCACCGCTACCACCACCACCACCACTTTCACCACCAGGAGAGCCTACACCTGCAGCATTAGATCCTACATCAATGATTGTGGTAGATACAATACCAGGATATCAAACACCAGAAGAGCCTGCACCAATGATTGTGGGAGATGCAGAGGTAGCAATGATTGTGGGAGATGCAGAGGTAGATAGTGCACCAGAAGATCACCCACGAGAGGAGCCTCCTCCACCACCACCACTATCAACTAGCGCTACAAGAGGCGAAGAAGAACTACGGGAAGAAAAAATGGAAGTTGAGCAACCCAGCGAAGACAAAATGGAAATTGAACAACCCAAATCATTGGAGGATAGAATAAAATTGTTGCGTCCGAGTTTTAAAGCTAACCCTAAATTGATAACAGACAACGTCGATGTGATAGGTGCTTCTATCGAATACAACCGAGCTGGAAATTATTTTATGTACGAAAGTGATGTTCTTACTCAGGAGAACTTAATCAGTGAAAATGATAAACGCATCTCTAGTTTATACTCTACAACCTTAATTTAAAAAAATGCTAAGTTAAATAAAACTCCGTCTATAAACGAAGACAATGGTAACCTGAATAACCTCAGTTGTGTCTTAGGTTCTTACCCAGCGGTGGAGTTACTCACAATCTTGGTAGATGACACTAGCAGAAGGAAAGACATGGGAAAACTCATGAAGTATGGGATTGACTCTGTATCTTGGATTTTAAAAAATATGATATCGGTTCATAACGTAATGCATTCTTTTGTGGTTTCGTTATTGGAAATGATGAAATCTAAATTTAATCCGATGTATCGGTTAGAAACGCTTGAACCAAACAATGTACTCGATCTCTTCTTTGGAAAGGATACTACAAAAAAATCTACCACTAATGCAATATTGATGTATGATTATTTATCTCAAATCAAATTAAATTTAAATAAGAGTTTCCACACTAACGAGAATGCAACCTTTTCGACTCTGTATTTGTTTTACATTCTGTATAAGAATATCGATGTGTTGTTGCTCTGTCCTAGTGTCTTTTCAATGGTAAAGGCTAACGTTTGCAGATTAACTCTCCAATTTTATCTTGGAATGCAATCTGAATTTGTGCAGTTTTTTAATACATCGGATGCAGCAGCTTTGGAAAGTTACAAACCTGAAGTATACAATGCATCGAAGATTGTTTACGACTCTATGTTGGGTGATTACATTCCCGAAGAAACCGTGTTGAACTATGATAATATTTTCAATATTAATTGTAACCCGAAGAAACCGTGTTAAACTATGATGATATTTTCAACATTAAATGTAACATAAGCTGTAAGGAAAATAAAAATAACACTAGAATATAGTATGATTTTATTAGACAAATACCAATTACATCAAAACCTGTAGAAGTTGCCCTGGATGTTGTTGGTAGTAGACATATTCGTCAATATTTCTCTTTGAGGAAAAAGGAAGGTCTTTGAATCCATCTAAAGCACTCACGACAGTATTTAAAAAAACAGGAGGTGTTTTTTCAACGATCTTCATGTACCTGTTGACATGATCTACTTTGACATCAACATCTAGGCTTATTAAAACAAAAGAAACAATATCATCAAACCAAAGAGAAACACCAGACTCAAAGCTCGCCGTTCAGAAAGAACATGTGTCTCTTTAAAATCACCGTAGGTGAAGGGTGTTGTTCCGTCCCGTGTCCTGTCCATTTGATCTCAAAGAGATATTTGATCAAAGATAACGTCGGATCTTCTCCTACAATGTATATGTCCTTCAGCGATAAAATTTTCTTCGGCCATAAGACTGTTGGATTTTAAAGATGTTAAAGTTGATGCTACACCCGCTACTCCACTTGGACGTACTAGGATTAAAAACAAGGCTATGTTGTTTTCCCTCCGAACAGAACACGTTTTCGAATTGGTACTGACGCGGGTAAACTATAAGTTTACTAGCCACCAATGCGACATGAAGACCTAATGGTGTCACGACGCAAGCTACATTCGAGTCATTCAAAGAAACGATTTCTATTTCTCTGGATATGTCAGCAGGTAGAATACCCAATTTAAAATCTCTTACAACCTGAATGTAATTCTTCAAAAAATTATTTCGACGAACTGATTAGACAATTCTAATTTATCGAATTTGAAATTCAAAAATGGATGAATGTTGTTAGATGACTTGTTCTTGGTGTTGTTGTGGACATGTTTTCTATTAGAAAACATGAGTACAAATATAACCACTGAATTTTTAGGTTTTAGATTTATTAAGATGAAGATATCTAATAAAATGGGCATTTACTACTTTCCACCTTGGATGAAACTCATCAAGAGTGTACAAAGTGAACCCCCATCCCTATTTTATAGAATAATAAAATCATTGATTTAATTTTTTGTATATATACCCAATATTCCTTCCTTTTTTATTATCCTTGTATCCCGTTATCACAATTACATCCAAATAAAACTTCATTTATTCCGTTCTTACCTAACACAGGAAGTACCCTATTGGAAAGAAATATGTCACAATGGAACACATTCGAAGAAATGATAAAACTTTTATTAATGAAACTAAAAATATGATTTCTAGTGCTGACAGAAAAATATAATTTTAAGGAGGCAGGTAAATTAACAACTGAAAAACAGATCGTCCTCGAATCGATGTTCGATCCTAACACAAAATCGTCTTTCCTGGGTATGTGCATTGAAGGCACCGCTGAAACACGTGGACTCATGATGGCTGAACACATTTCGAGATTGGTGAACTACTCCAATGATATCAACGAACAGAATTTCTGGTCAATGTGTGTTAACGAGGAGGAAGAAGACAGGATTGGTCCACCACCGAAGAAGCGACAACAAGTTGACGTAGTAACGTCGGCCTTAATGGCACCTGTGTGTTACTGTGTGGACGACGAGAACGCCGTCTCGCTGGAGATCTTCTACGCTCTTGCACTCGATCTCTCCAAAAATCTTAACAACAAAAGTAAAGTAGATAAACATGTTGCTAAAGCAGTTCAAAAACGTCACAGAGAAGTAGTTGATCAAAAAACAGGGCTACCTAGACTTCACAGTCTGTATTTTCTGAGATCCATGATGAATTTCATGGGTTTCATCAACAATATGTGCACTGGCGACGGAGAAATGTCTCATCACCTGGTCCAAACCATAACATCTATTGGGTTAAACATGACTCCAAAAACTGTCGTTGTTTTAGTTGGTTTAGGAAACAACTTAAAATCATCTGTTGTCAACATCGCCAAACATACTTTGTGGGATTCCTACACCGACATGGGTGCAGAAGCGCTGGTTGGAAAGGGTGATTGTTCTTCATCTAATGCTAAATTGGCTTATGTGGCTGGCAAGAAACAAATATTCGTCATCGAAGAGGTCGGGTATCAGGGGCCGTACAATCATAACAATGCTAAAAAAACAGTCAAAGCTACAGTTGATGGTGCAGGGGTAACTGCTGATGCCAATAGGATGGTAGCCTATCGGTTGTGGTCGCGAGTGTCTCAGCGAGTAATTGGTAATAACCACGACAACACCAATCTTAATAATAACAACAATAACAACAATGATGATGATGACGACGACGACGATGAGGAGGAGGAATTAACGTTACCACAACCACATCATGAGTTTCCTGATATTATAAGTGGCATGTCTCAAGTAGTCATGTGGTGGAATTTAAATTTAGGTTCCGTCATTTTTAAGATGTCTAAAGAAAAGAGTTTAAACATTATAATCTCCATGGGAGAAATACCGTATAGTATACATTCTCCTGAACTGTTGGATACATCAAAATGGTTTCAAGACATTGATCCTTTACTTCGCAATTCAAAGATCATAGAAGATCATCTTGCAATGCAAGTAGATGAAGAGCAGTGGCCTAGTTTATCTTCATCGGAAAGAGTAGGACGTTACCTTAACATCATTCGCAAAGATACTTCAAATCAACTAAGACCTTTTGCAGACTGTGTCAAACACTTCAAGCGTTTATTAATCTTATTCGCAGCCAAAGCAGCAGATGATAATGATGTACAATAATGAGGCATTGGATGTCATCACGACTTTAGTCAATGACCGACGCAAGAATGATAGGATACACCAACGCCAATTTTCAAAAAAAGAGGTAATGAAATATTTACAACTTGATACTTTGAAATACAATCAGCTTATCAAATTGAATTCAGTTCTCAAGTTGGAGAATCGTTATTATGGTGCGTGTGGTCAAACTAAGAATGAACAAAAGGAAAAAGAAGAAGACTGCTGTTATTGTTGCGACTGCCAAAGCCACGCGACGGCGACCAAAAATTTATCATCCAGTCCAATCCAATACCCGCCACCGCCGCATTATGATGATGATGCATCCAACAGGTACATGCAAAGTCTAGTGGAAGCCCGTTACATTGATTTCCTGAATCGCTGCTTGTATCCTCCGATCGCAAGAGCGGCGGAAGCGTGTTCGGTGCTCACTCATACGTACCTCCACACCGAAGATGGAATCACCTGTTGGTCGTATTTAACATCGATGTAATTGCCAAAAAATAAATGTAGATTTCAGAAATTGAAATACTTCCCTTTGTATTACACACGTTGTTCCGAAAGTTAGAATTGAAATGAAGTGGTCAGCAGTCATGTCAAACCGTCAAAGAGACAAGACACAGCGATATTTGGTGCGTTGTAAGTTACAATCTATACAGTCATCACCTCTCAGACAACGCGATGCGTTACGCTAGTGAGGTTCTGGGACTGTCGGTTATACAGCATACAGTTGAATGCTCTCCCTATCGAAGATAAAGATATAATGCGTCTGTTACAGACTTGGACTGTATCTTCCAAAATTGTATATTCCACTAGACCGAACAACAACAATGAAGAAGAAGAACGTCTGGCTTCGAGAGACAGAGACACAATATGTTCTTTGGGAGTGTGGGCCTTACGCAACGCTGTGCGTGTCCGTCCCAACGTAATGGACGATTCGTTTCTACCCTCCTTTCCAGTTCCGTTGAATCTAATATTGAAACAAGATGAGAGATATAGTAGTGATAGTTTTAAAGACCTAAAATATTACAGATCATTCAAAGATAGTTTTGTCAACACTATCGAAAAATATGCCGAAGAAATGAGCGCTGTTAAAAGTAAATTGAAAGGTTCATTGAAATCAGAACCGCTAGTAGCTTCCGATAGTCAACCCGTTTCCGTGGCCACAAAGGATATAACTGCAACCCTTGACACTGTCAGTCCACTAGGTGGTGATCCCACAGATTTAATACCATTTCATAGAGACGACCGGGTTAGCCAGGTACGGCACGACATTGGAGACATTCTTGCTCTCTCTTTCTTTTTCGGTGAACACATGCAAGTAGGAATAAGGCGATTTCTTTTTGTCTACTTGTTGTTGTTTTTCCATCTTAGAAGCAAACACAATCGATGTCCAATCGGTCAACAGAATATTATACGGCAGATTATCTTTCAGTACATTCAAACAATACTTGAGAGTGACAAGATAAGATTGGTTTTTACATTCTGTGAATTCGTCGTCATAGATAACGTAACCTCTTCCCAGACCCATGTGGTATCTCAGAGAATA
The DNA here is from genome assembly GCF_024679095.1 of Eriocheir sinensis. Classification (NCBI taxonomy): domain Eukaryota; kingdom Metazoa; phylum Arthropoda; class Malacostraca; order Decapoda; family Varunidae; genus Eriocheir; species Eriocheir sinensis. The sequence continues at coordinate 781,890 of NW_026112009.1, forward strand.
TTCATTGACTTTTTTTCGAAAAGGCGGTGGTGACGGTCCCGTCGTCGTCACCGTTCCTTCATCAGATGAGGAGGAAGAGGAGGAGGTCCGTTGCACATGTTGCATGTTCATGAGGATATGACGGGCATTGTAATTGTCGTTGACGTGAGAGTAAGCGGAGGTGAGAGTGCCGTATACGGAATGGAGAATGGTAGTACAGTGGTTGTGATCATTGAGAGATGCTTCTCTAGCGTTCTTCATAGTGTTCTCGCTACCTTTATTGTTGGATACAACGTGAATAGAATCACCACTAGTTTTCATGACTAAATCATTATCATATAATCTTATTGATCTTTCACAACCTTCATCGGAAACCACACTGTCGAAAACACCATACTTTAATGCATGTATCAGTTCATCATAACACGTGTTGATTGAATCCAATTCTAACACTTCTTCTCGGCCGGTATAGTCTGTGTCCACAGTCACACACCCATCATCCGTTTGGTAATCGCTGAGGTCCATGCTTGTACCGGGTGTGAAGCTAAACGTTGCTCCGTTGGTGAACTTACTTGTCGTGAAAGACCCAGTCTCATCATATTCACTGGTCAGAAACTCTCGACTCAGAATTGCCTTGTCGATCAGCTCAGGGTTGACAACGCTCAACACGTTAAGATTTTCTAAGCCGCCGCCGCCGCCACCACCTTGTTGATGGTGGTGTTTGGCAATGTCAATATGCATGTTCCGGAGATGAATGAGAGGTACCGTATTGCGGAGACACTCTGAAATCATTTTCTCAGAAACAAATTTAGTCTTCCGAAGCTTCAGATTCTGTTCACACTCCAATTAAGAATTGGATGCATCATAACTCAAAAACACACATTCGCCTTAAGGGATCAAAGTGAATGTGTGTTTTATTCTTCAAGCTTCAGATTCTGTTCACACTCCAATTAAGAATTGGATGCATCATAACTCAAAAACACACATTCGCCTTAAGGGATCGAAGTGAATGTGTGTTTTAGTCTTCCGGAGCTTCAGATTCTGTTAACACTCCAATTAAGAATTGGATGCATCATAACTCAAAAACACACATTCGCCTTAAGGGATCGAAGTGAATGTGTGGTTAGTCTTCAGCTTCAGATTCTGTTCACACTTCAATTAAGAATTGGATGCATCATAACTGAAAACACACATTCGCCTTAAGGGATCGAAGTGAATGTGTGTTTTAGTCTTCCGAAGCTTCAGATTCTGTTAACACTCCAATTAAGAATTGGATGCATCATAACTGAAAAACACACATTCGCCTTAAGGGATCGAAGTGAATGTGTGTTTTAGTCTTCCGGAGCTTCCGATTCTGTTAACACTCCAATTGGAAGATTTGATTTGATAAATTTAATACACCCATGGGAAGCCGAACGCAGAGAAAGACAATAAGAAAAGTCAAAGACACATTCATCTCGATAGAGTTTATTCTCAGTTACGTTATTACATCTGGATCTGTATCAAATTATCATCAACTACATCAACTACAAAGTCATTATAGAGTTTGTATTATGTTACAGTTGAATGTAGTCTAACCTTGATTGAGTTGAATGTATGTCTTTGTCTTGCGAAGCTTCCGATTCTGAAATCAGTTATCGTCAAATATCTCGAGGTCTCCGTCCGATTCTGATCTAGCGAAGTTTGCTACCGCGTTTCGCTACTTGTCAATTCACCGTTGCCAGCAACGAGTAAAGTCAGCCGAGACCCTGTGAGCCACTGCAGCTCGCTAGCAGCTCACCCCCCACCGTGTTGAACCCCACCGCCCAACACCCGAGCCGAGAAACTCTCGGCTAACTGGCCGGGAGTGACCCGATGAGGTGTTCCCCCCCCTAAAAAGTCCACTTACGGCTCAAACCGGGCGACCGGACCGCCCGATTCTGCACCTGTTAGGGATGAAATGCGTGACGCGAGCGCGCCGATATCGTGAGTTACCACTGAAAGTCAGAATGCGACGCTTCCTCCTCCCGATTTGGAGCGTAGGGATAACTGAACTATTTTAACGGATGGGTTTCGGTCACGACGGTCGACGATTTGGACCATTCGGGAGGCAGAATCGGTCGCGCTCGTCACCCTATATGTTCACAGGTGTGCTCAAGGCACTTCGCTACACGCTAGATGCGCTACTAAGGTGACTTAGGACCGTCACTGGTAACGCTGGGGAGGTCGTCGTCAAAAAAACCCCATAGCCCTTACACCCCCGCTTACCCTCCACCCCCCGCATCTCTTAATTTTAAGAATCGGGCATTTTCAAACACATGTTCACCTCACACAAGGTTAGACGACATTCAGTACGAACTAGATTCAGAATCGGAAGCTTCGAAAGACAAAGACACACATTCACCTCACACAAGGTTAGACGACATTCAGTACGAACTAGATTCAGAATCGAAAGCTTCGGAAGACAAAGACACGCATTCACCTCACACAAGGTTAGAAGACATTCAGTACGAACTAGATTCAGAATCGGAAGCTTCGGAAGACAAAGACACGCATTCACCTCACACAAGGTTAGACGACATTCAGTACGAACTAGATTCAGAATCGGAAGCTTCGAAAGACAAAGACACGCATTCACCTCACACAAGGTTAGACGACATTCAGTACGAACTAGATTCAGAATTGGAAGCTTCGGAAGACAAAGACACACATTCACCTCACACAAGGTTAGACGACATTCAGTACGAACTAGATTCAGAATTGGAAGCTTCGGAAGACTAAGACACACATTCACCTCACATAAGGTTAGACGACATTCAGTACGAACTAGATTCAGAATTGGAAGCTTCGGAAGACAAAGACACACATTCAACTCACACAAGGTTAGACGACATTCAGTACGAACGAACTAAATTCAGAATCGGAAGCTTCAGAAGATAAAGACACACATTCAACTCACACAAGGTTAGATGACATTCAGTACGAACTAGATTCAGAATCGGAAGCTTCAGAAGACAAAGACACACATTCACCTCACACAAGGTTAGACGACATTCAGTACGAACTAGATTCAGAATCGGAAGCTTCGGAAGACAAAGACACACATTCACCTATTAGCATCATCATCGTCGTCATTCTCCTCCTCCTCCTCCTCCTCTTCGGAAGTTGAAGAGTCATCATGCCGGCGTCGCCGCCGCTGGTGTTCTTCGTCTCCGAATCCTCCTACCTCTTTTTTCTTGGTGTAATTCCACCATCGATTTTTAACGAGTCAGCTGCGGGGCAGATTAGCCACCCCACCAGTGGGAGAGAGACAATGCATCATGAAGTAATAAGCGCTCTGGAACATACCCGTTGTGAAAACGACATTTTTTCAAGTGATAAAATAGAATGGAGATAGCGAGTCAACATTAGCAGGTTGTCGTGACTTATTGGTAACTTAGAGACATCAACGGAATTGGGAAGATAGACGATATCATCTGCTTGTTCGTCTCGGATGGGCATGTTCATCGTTTTGTGTTCAACGATAGATTTTAAAGCTTTGATTAATTATCGACGCTGAGATTCAATGGTTTGATTTTTGTTATGTCCTTCTCCTTTCTTATTGCTCTTCTTCTCAAAGGCTCTGGCATTTTCAAGGATGTTAATATTGACGCCTATGAGTAAGTTTCGAATACTAGGTAATCGACCATCACCTCTGTACTTGTCGTGGACGAACCGCATCACTCTACTCAACACGTGAATGGCATCGGCACTGGTGTATTTCTCTCCGCCTCTATCGTCCAACAAGTCTAAGATTCTCGGACAGAAAAGAGTGGTGATGTGTTCCTTCAACTGATCTAACTCATGGAGGTAACACCCCTGTGATTGATAGGAGAGACAACACCAATTCGCGCGTTATTTGTTTAACACCCCTGTAATTTAGCATGTGTAGATAAGAGGGAGGAGACGTCACCAATTCGCGTGTTGCTTCCTGTGTCTTTAACTTCCTGTAATTTAGCATGTGTCGATGTAACGCCCTTGTAATTTAGCATGTGTCAATAAGAGGGAGGAGAAGGAGACTACTACGTCACCAATTCGCGCGTTACTTCCTGTGTGTCTTTAACACCCCTAACACCCTTGTAATTTAGCATGTGTCAATAAGAGGGAGGAGAAGGAGACTACGTCACCAATTCGCGCGTTACTTCCTGTGTGTCTTTAACACCCCTGTAATTTAGCATGTGTCAATAAGAGGGAGGAGAAGGAGACTACGTCACCAATTCGCGCGTTGTTTCCTGTATGTCTTTACCACCCTTGTGATTTAGCATGTGTTAATAAGAGATACTGATTGATAGGAGGAGACTAACGTCACCAATTCGCGTTGTGATTTAGCATGTGTTAATAAGAGATACTGATTGATAGGAGGAGACTAACGTCACCAATTCGCGCGTTGCTTCCTGTATATCTTTACCACCCACAAATTCGCGTGTTGCTTCCTGTGTCTTTAACACCCTTGTAATTTAGCATGTCTCAATAAGAGGGAGGAGAAGGAGACTACGTCACCAATTCGCGCGTTACTTCCTGTGTGTCTTTAACACCCCTGTTATTTAGCATGTGTCAATAAGAGGGAGGAGGAGGAGACTACGTCACCAATTCGCACGTTGCTTAATGTGTCTTTAAAAATCGCGCGTTGCTTCCTCACCAATTCGCGTGTTACTTCCTGTGTGTTTTTAACACCCTGTAATTTAGCATGTGTCAATAAGAGGGAGGAGAAGGAGACTACGTCACCAATTCGCGCGTTGTTTCCTGTGTGTCTTTACCACCCTTGTGATTTAGCATGTTTTAATAAAAGGAGAGAAGAAGACTACGTCACCAATTCGCGCGTTGGTGCGTTGCTTCCTGTTACCACCCTTGTAATTTAGCACGTGTCAATAAGAGGGAGGAGAAGGAGACTACGTCACCAATTTGCGCGTTACTTCCTGTGTGTCTTTAACACCCCTGTAATTTAGCATGTGTCAATAAGAGGGAGGAGAAGGAGACTCGTCACCAATTCGCGCAACGTCAGTGAAGAGAGATGGACGGCACAAGCGAGTAGAATTGGTGCCCGTTAAGACTGAAAATATACATTCACATCATGAAAACAAACACTACATTCACACTAAGCAATTTTTTTCTCTTATAGTTGAGAATGTACGAGAGCGGGACGCTGAATGCTGGGTTGAGAGCGGAAGGGTGAATGTGTGTTTTAGACTCGCCACTAGCCCGATTCTGAGGCGAGCGGGACGCTGAATGCTGGGTTGAGAGCGGAAGGGTGAATGTGTGTTTTAGACTCGCCAGTAGCCCGATTCTGAGGCGAGCGGGACACTGAATACTGGGTTGAGAGCGAAAGAGTGAATGTGTGTTTTAGACTGGCCAGTAGCCCAATTCTGAGGCGAGCGGGACGCTGAATGCTGGGTTGAGAGCGGAAGGGTGAATGTGTGTTTTAGACTCGCCAGTAGCCCGATTCTGAGGCGAGCGGGACGCTGAATGCTCAGTTAAGAGCGGAATGGAGAATATGTGTTTTAGACTCGCCAGTAGCCCGATTCTGAGGCGAGCGGGACGCTGAATGCTCAGTTAAGAGCGGAAGGGTGAATGTGTGTTTTAGACTCTCCAGTAGCCCGATTCTGAGGCGAGCGGGACGCTGAATGCTGGGTTGAGAGCGAAAGAGTGAATGTGTGTTTTAGACTGGCCAGTAGCCCGTCCCGCTCGCCTCAATATTGTGACTACGTCACAATATTATTACGTCACTACTATATGTGTAATTAACACCCTCGTGTTTCTTGCAGGTGATTATCACCCTCGTGTTATTATTAGACTACGTCACAGTGTTATTATGTCACTACTATATGTGCAATTAACACCCTCGTGTTTTTTGCAGGTGATTATCACCCTCGTGTTATTACTAGACTATGTCACAGTATTGTTACATCACTACTATTTTTGCAGATAATTTAGAGACTACGTCACAGTATACTTCATTACTATATGTGCAATTAACACCCTCGTGATTTTGCAGGTGATTATCACCCTCATGATATTACTAGACTACGTCACAGTATTGTTACATCACTACTATTTTTGCAGAATCTAGAGACTACGTCACAATATTGTTACGTCACTATTATATGTGCAATTAACACCCTCGTGATTTTGCGGAAGAACAATGTATTTACAATCAGCAGCAGCAACGTCAAAAACAAGCACAGGCAAGTCGTCAGTATCCTCATTATGACGCTTGGTATTCGCCTTCTTATTACCAGGAACTGCAACCAATTTGCGGGTGATGAGGACACTCGTCTTAACACGCCATAGCTGATTTTCAGTCGTCTCCTCTTCAACGAAGGGAACAAGCTCATTACCGATTGGAATCGACTCCTCCTCCTTCACTGGAACCGACTCCTCCTCTGGAACTGGAACCGACTCCTCCTCTGGAACTGGAACCATCTCCTCCTCTGGAACTGGAACCGACTCCTCCTCTGGAACATCCTCCTCCTCCTCCTCCTCTTCACCAGGTGCGTAGACTGGAATGTCCACCTCATTATCCTCCTCCTCCTCCTCCTCCTCCTCGTTGTTGTTGTCGTCTTCTTCGTCATCCTGTTCCTCCTCTTCCTCTTCGTTATCGTCATCCTCTTCCTCTTCGTTATCGTCCTCGTCGTCGTCATCGTCATCCTCCTCCTCCTCCTCCTCGTTGACTACGTCATCGTCTTCAACCGGACTGTACAAGGGTACCCATCCTCATCGACATTTTCACTGATAACGACTGGATCATACCTGTTATCGATGAACTTGAAGACACCAGGTGAAACCTCTTCTTTGAATGCAGCTGCTTTGTTATTGATGACGTGTGAATCCATGATGTTCATGTCATCGTCCAACAGTGCGAATTCCCTGATGACGAAGGGATGGTGTTGTCTGAAGATCAATGTGGTCCTGCCATGTTGCAATTCGCGGTGGGTGAAGGGCTTTGAGCACACCACACAATCATACTTGTGATAGTAGCACATGAGATTACGTGCCATAGTGGAAGCCCACAAACACAGTAAGTCAGACGTGCACATTGGAATCATGAACGAGTTAAGCAAAGACTCATACGATAAAAGACATCTTTACATAGCGTCCAAACTTTTAGCGATTAAAGAAATGAACCAAAAGAGTGTTCATTCGATCACATACGATTATTTACTGGCCGCGAATGGAATCAAGTCCCATTTGCACGTAGCGGCGAATGTATTGTGCAAATTCCTTAAAAACGATTCCATTGAAATCTTTTTAAACTCGAGTCTCATGCAACGCGGGTTATTCGTGTCGTTCGTGTTGAACAACATTCTCTTTAGATGTATCTCGAAAGACAACAAGACTTCATCTTTAAGTGAAACAGATAAAAAAATTTTTTTTAACCTGATCGACTTCTGTGTTGAAATTAAAAAGGCTTTCAATCTAATGGGGTACAACAAGGCTAAACGACTATACGGAACTGAGAAACCTGATGAATTGAGTCAACAGGCGGACTGGGCCATCGCACAAACTGTCATCGGTGCTTACAAACAATTGAGGACCGCCTCTCTTGAAAAGAAATACTATTCCAAAACAGCATCGTATCCAAAAACGAAGCCAAATTTAATAGAGATTCTCAACGGGGTTAGTGTCATGAACAAGGCTTTCCAAACTACATCGTGTGAGAAAGCTGACTCTTAAATTTGTCAGACGATAAGATAAGAGCGTACGTCTTGAAAGAAGTAATGAGTCACGACAAATTGAAGCGTGTCAATGGTGACACTAGCACTGCCTTGCGGTTCGCAGGTTTAGTTATCGCTTACAAGAAGTTCCTTTGGGATGTGAAGCGACCATCGCAGCATTCTTCCCCACCACCATTACCTACCGAAAGAGAGTGTTTGATTTTAACGGACACGATCATGCGCTCCTCGTCGTCATTGGCTAACGATCCAAGTAAACCCTTTGTTGATTTTATAGCCGGTAAAAACAATAACAGTGAATACAACGACAAAACCAACAACGATATACTGACTAGTATTCTTAGAGGTGTTAAGTCAATTCACGTATTCGTTCGCAACTTTATCGTCAATGCCGTTCAGAGTATACTGGATATATTTCACTCGCTTCTGGGTGTCTCCCACGTACGATTACTCTCGTAACATACCTGTGGTATTAGGTGTCGATATTTTACTGCATAAATCTTTGGCTATGTTTGTTAAACAAATCAAATCGTTGAGTGGATTTGACGTAGTCTAACAATAACACGAGGGTGATAATCACCTGTAAAAAAACACGAGGGTGATAATTGCACATGTAGTAGTGACGTAACAATACTGTGACGTAGTCTAGCAATAACACGAGGGTGATAATCACCTGTAACAATACTGTGACGTAGTCACGAGGGTGATAATCACCTGCAAAAATAGTAGTGACGTAACAATACTGTGACGTAGTCTAACAATAACACGAGGGTGATAATCACCTGTAAAAAAACACGAGGGTGATAATTGCACATGTATTAGTGACGTAACAATACTGTGACATAGTCTCTAACAATAACGAGGGTGATAATCACCTGTAACAATACTGTGACGTAGTCACGAGGGTGATATTCACCTGCAAACTGAGTAGTGACGTAACAATACTGTGACGTAGTCTAACAATAACACGAGGGTGATAATCACCTGTAAAAACACGAGGGTGATAATTGCACATGTAGTAGTGACGTAACAATACTGTGACGTAGTCTATAACAATAACGAGGGTGATAATCACCTGCAAAAATAGTAGTGACGTAACAATACTGTGACGTAGTCACAAGGGTGATAATCACCTGCAAAAACACGAGGGTATAAATTGCACTAACAATCAATACTGTGACGTATTCTCTAACACGAGGGTGATAATCGCACACATGTAGTGACGTAAGCAATACCTCCTATCGATACATACTGTGACGTAGTCGTAGTTTGGCATATCACGCACTTGTTAATGACGTAAGCGTGGTTATCCAGTTTTGGCATGTAATAAAGGTATGCCAAATCAAGCTAAATTTGGACATTGTTGGATTCGGCACGATTGATTGAGATGACGTAAATCGTAAGGAGTGTTATGCTCATGCTAAAAATGGCAGGAAGCATTGCGTGATTTTTAGTCTTGTTGTTATTTTTCCGATCAATTGATAATAAGGGATGGTTGTTAACACATGCCAAATTTGGATATTGTTGTTGACAAGGTTAATAATGACACCAATGACGTAAGCAATAGCGCTGATTGCACATAACACTTACCTCGAAGTCCGCATGACCTTTGGTGACGTAAGCTGCCAGGGGCGTTGACCACACTTACTTACAAGTCCGCATGACCTTTGGTGACGTAAGCTGCCAGGGGCGTTGACCACACTTACTTACAAGTCCGCATGACCTTTGGTGTTCATCAAAGGAAACTTACTGGCGTCTGAATGGACGTCAATGAAACAAACATGTTTAGCACCAGGCGAGCAGAGGTCGTATTCACTTTGATTCAATCTGTCTATCAGGAACGACATTGACTCTAAAGTATTATCGTTAACATTTCTGTCAAACAACAATCTCGAATCAATTTGGAAGTTAATAAAGAAATTCAGACTAGCATAAATTTCTTTAGCTGTGTCGGTGATGTCTGATTCTCCTGAAAGCATCATGTCGACGAGTCTGTTACGAATGACAACTTTACAATGCCACGCGAATGCTTTGTGTAAGTATGTACTGTAACATGGTATAGCACCTAAAAGGGTAGAGAGTTGTTCCATCACCATGATATCGCATAGATGTTGACGCGACGAACATTCTTCGAGTTTGCGACGCGTGTTAAGAACATCGCGCATACGCTGATCGATATCTACTACACCACCATCATCATCTTCTGCAACAACGTACAACCGATCGCTCTGTCGTGTCAACAGTTTTGCCACAGATTCTTGAATGGTTCCGTTTTCCGAAATCGTCACTTCTACAGGTGGGGTTAGAATCAGGGTGTTGAGCGTGTCCGTTATGTTGATTCTCTTTTTCAAGTAACTTAACAGTTTGATGAGAGAAGCCAATCTTACGTGCTTGTGCTTGAATCTGTCAACATTGGAGAGTAACACAGCGTAATATGTTGACAATTCATCCATAGCTTGTTCAGAATATGCAGTTCTAGGTTCATTAACAAGACTAGGAGGTACGACCGTAGCCGTAGTATTTGTGTTAGTTGCAACATTTTCTTCGTCTAATTTTCTCTTCTTAGACTGCACCGCCGTCAGACAATCAGTCGTTGATTTGGCTTTCATCGTCTTGTGATCGGATATAGCTATTACATTACCAATGTTATTTCTGATAAAAGATTTCATGGAGTGAATCAAGGAAAAGTTATCCAAGGATTTCCTGTAACTTTGAGTACATTTGTATTTGTGTTAGTGTTACAGATGGTACAGTACTGGGACGCGACGTGTTTCACTTGCGGATTTGTGCTTGTCCGACACGAGATTTAAAGACAGACGAACAAGCTAACTCTAAGAAGAGAAGATTAAAACGCAAAAGATATTCAACTGAGACTCAGGTAAATGTCCAGACTAGATAAATGTTATATTTTATTGAGATGAAACATTATTATTATTATACGAATCTTCAAATTTCTTTCTTGTATTTTCAGATCGCAAAAATACCAAAACTAGTTGACCCAGAGCCTCATGTGTCCAACTTAAATGAAGTTTACAACATTAAGGTAAAGATTTAAAAAAATAAGTAGGAGTGAGATAGCTTCTATACGAGTTGCATTTACATTTTATCTAATCATAATCTCCCATTCTAGGTAGTTGGACGTCAGTTGTACTTGTTCATGATGAAGATCATGCAGTTTTACTCCAGCACCCACCTGAACATTCCTGACGCTCCATGTCAACAAAACGAAAACACGATGGTACACCAAGAGCAGGATGTGCTCATGAGAAACATGTATTCTAATAATCTGAAGAAGCTCAAAGAAAAGCTGAAGAACTTGAGAGAAGAAAGCAAACAGGGGAGTGAGCAGAAAAGCATCGAAATTATAGAAATAGAAAGCCCAGAAAACTCAGAAAAAGAAAAACAGGGAAGCCCAGAAAATACAGAAAAAGGAAACACTAAAAAAAAGAAAACAATCCTATAGAAGAACCACTAAACCTAATCAAAGACAACAACCCTATAGAAGAGCCACTAAACCTAATCAAAGATAACAAACCTGTATCATTACGTACGGTGAAAAGAAACAAACCATATCGTCACATTCCATTTGTACATGTCACAAGGGAACCTCGAGAACCTCTTGTTACTCTCAAGAAATTCTGAGTTAAGTAACACATGTATGTAAATAGGGTTTAGCTAAAGTAGGGTCCAATATTTTAAATATTTTCGAAACGTTTTAAAAGTGTTATATAATAAATGTGTTTGAACAAAGTTAAACGGAAAAGAAACTTGCACATAGTTTGTGCAAGAAACTGGGGTCAGGATATGCAAAGAGTTTGTCACAGGCAGGATCTACACACAGTTTAACCGGAGAAGAAACTGGGGTCAGGATTTGCACAGAGTTTGTCAGGTGGGTTCAAGATTTGCACAGTTTAACTAGTCCCTGTTAAATTTGTTTCATAACACACATGTATATAATTATGATATTTTAGTTAATAAAAAGTATACTGTTGTTCTGCATCTCAATTCTTCTTCAACTATATCTAGACAATACTGACAGCAAGGAATAATGGTGACTTAAGATCTTCATCAAAGTTTGTAGAAATAAGTCAGTATCGTGCACAGAAACACATTCGAGTATAGACGACATTTACGCTATCACGTTCTTAACCTTCTAAGAAGGCTCCGGGTGAATATGTGTTTTAGTCTTGAAGCGACATTCAGATCAATTGTAAATTATGCATTACATGTAGCGTGTCCACACTGAGATCTTTCAAATCAACTGCAAGAACTAAAAGTTAATTCGAACTACAACTACAAGTCACGGACACACTTTGACATTTAATTTACTTAATTGGAGTGTTAACGAATCGGAAGCTTCGAAAGACAAAGACACACATTCACCTCACTTAAGGTTAGACAACATTCAGTACGAACTAAATTCAGAATTGAAGCTTCGCAAGACAAAGACACACATTCACCTCAATCAAGGTTAGACCACATTTAGTAAGAATTAAATTCAGAATCGGAAGCATCGGAAGATAAAAACACACATTCACCTCACACAAGGTTAGATTACATTTAGTACGAACTAAATTCAGAATTGGAAGCTTCGCAAGACAAAGACACATATTCACCTCAATCAAGGTTAGACCACATTTAGTACGAACTAAATTCAGAATCGGAAGCATCGGAAGAGAAAAACACATTCACCTCATTTAAGGTTAGACAACATTCAGTACGAACTAAATTCAGAATTGGAAGCTTCGCAAGACAAAGACACACATTCACCTCATACAAGGTTAGACGACATTCAGTACGAACTAGATTCAGAATCGGAAGCTTCAGAAGACAAAGACACGCATTCACCTCACACAAGGTTAGACGACATTCAGTACGAACTTTAAAGTCAGAATTGTAAGTCAGTGTGTTACTGGTTTGCATACCTCATGTGTACATCTCTATGTAGATCCTAACTCCACTCTGTGGTTAACATAATACTTCGCAAGACAAAGACACATATTCACCTCAATCAAGGTTAGACGACATTTAGTACGAACTGAATTCAGAATCGTGACATTTTCAGAATCGAAAGCATCGGAAGATAAAAACACACATTCACCTCACACAAGGTTAAACTACATTTAGTACGAACTAAATTCAGAATTGGAAGCTTCGCAAGACAAAGACACACATTCACCTCACACAAGGTTAGACTACATTCAGTATCACCTCACATAAGGTTAGACGACGACATTCAGTACGAACTAAATTCAGAATCGGAGGCATCGGAATACAAAAACACATTCACCTCACACATTCAGAATTGGAAGCCTGCAAAACAAATACACACATTCACCTCACACAAGGTTAGACGACATTCAGTACGAACTAGATTTAGAATTGGAAGCTTCGCAAAACAAATACACACATTCACCTCACACAAGGTTAAACAAAATCGGAAGTTCCGGAAGATTAGGACACACATTCAATTCGATCGAGGTAAGATGATATTGGCACTCTTGTATACACCCCCATGTAAATCCGAACCCAACTCTGTTTAGTTCGTGTATCCATTCAATTCGATCGAGGTAAGATGATATTGGCAGTACACCCCCATGTAAATCCGGACCCGACTCTGTTTAGATCGTGTATCCACACACATTCAATTCGATCGAGGTAAGATGATATTGGCACTCCTGTGTACACCCCCATGTAAATCCGGACCCGACTCTGTTTAGATCGTGTATCCACACACATTCAATTCGATCGAGGTAAGATAATATTGGCACTCTTGTGTACACCCCCATGTAAATTCGGACCCGGTTCTGTTTAGTTCGTGTATCCCTCACCCACATGTTGCGAAATTTATGCACAAGTCAGTGAAGATGTCTTGCACGGAGACGTAAAATAATGGACCCCACTTTTTGACAATAAGATATTTATAATTTGTACATGTAAATATAAATGAATGTTGTCTAAACTTTATTGAGGTGTTTTTCTCTTGTGATGCAATTATACTATGTAACAGTATTGTTAAAATCTGAAGCTCCGGAAGACTAAAACACATATTCACCTCGGTTAAGGTTAGACGACATTTGAATGTCATCTAAACTCCATTAAGGTGAATGTGTGTTTTTCCCTTGAAATGCATCCAATTCTTAATTTGAGTGTTAACAGAATCGGAAGCTCCGGAAGACTAAAACACACATTCACTTCGGTTAAAACACACATTCACCTCGGTTAAGGTTAGACGACATTTGAATGTCATCTAAACTCCATTAAGGTGAATGTGTGTTTTTGTCTTGAGACGCATCCAATTCTTAATATGAATTTTTCACCTGGTGACATGTTGATTTATCCACTTAAATTAATTATCACCAAAAAATTTATGGAAGTAAGAAACGAACAGAATCGGAAGCTCTTGAAGACTAAAACACACATTCACTTCGGTTAAGGTTAGATGACATTTGAATGGCGTCTAAACTCCATTAAGGTGAATGTGTGTTTTCTTGAGATGCATCCAATTCTTAATATGAATTTTTCACCTGGTGACATGTTGATCGTTGACGGTTATGTGACATGTTGATCGTGACGGTTATCGTTCGTTTCTTACTTCCATAATTTTTTTGGTGATAATTAATTTAGGTGGATAATTAATTTACTACAAACCTCCTATTTTAGACCATTGTAAATTGTATTTTATTTAGATATTAGGCACGTGTCTCTATTGAATTTACTATGTGAAAACACATTAGGAAGATGCTGCAAAGATCGGAGACTGTCTTGATAAACAACCCCATGACGATGCAGCCCTCGCCCTAGCTAAGACACTCATGTTCACCTACAACGGCATGGGTGTGAACCCGTCAACCATGGTGGGCACGTGGCGTCGGTTAGGTGTGCCTACCTTAACCAGCAGCAGCAGCAGCAGCAGCAGCAACTCTCGCATTAACTGCTGCACCTGTTCTCAGTGTAAAACTAAGAAAACTGTAGATGTGTTGACAGATAGTGCAAGAGATAAACTTTTTAAGTTATCGAATTCCAAAGAGTAATAGACTCTACTACAGTGCGTGTAAAGTTGTGTGTGTGTGTGTGTGTGTGTGTGTTGTTGGGCCTCTTCTTTACTTGCAACATTGCAACACATACACTTTAAGGATGATTTGAAAAAAAAATATTTTGTCAATTATTTTTTATTGTTTACCCTTACATATTTCTCTTCCTTATCTATCTCTTCTTCTTATTTCATAACAGTCATGGTTAATACTAAAATTTCATCTACGTATCCCACGTTTTGTGTATCAAAGATTTCTGTGGCGTGACTGTTAGAAACCAATGTTCCAGTCTTGGAAACTTTATAGGTAGAACCTTGTCCGTTCAAGTAAATGAAGTACGCCGTTGAAAAAAGACTTTCAAACAGAATCGGAAGCTCCGGAAGACTAAAACACATATTCACCTCAGTTAAGGTTAGACAACATTTGAATATCGTCTAAGGTTAGATGACATTTGAATGTCGTCTAAACTCCATTAAGGTGAATGTGTGTTTTTCTCTTGAGATGCATCCAATTCTTAACTTGAGTGTTAACAGAATCGGAAGCTCCGGATTCAGTACGAACTAAATTCAGAATCGGAAGCTTCAGAAGACAAAGATATACATTCACCTCACACAAGGTTAGATGACATTCAGTACGAACTAGATTCAGAATCGAAAGCTTCGGAAGATAAAGATACACATTCACCTCATACAAGGTTAGACGACATTCAGTACCTCGGTTAAGGTTAGACGACATTTGAATATCGTCTAAGGTTAGATGACATTTGAATGTCGTCTAAACTCTATTAAGGTGAATGTGTGTTTTTCTCTTGAGATGCATCCAATTCTTAACTTGAGTGTTAACAGAATCGGAAGCTCCGGAAGACTAAAACACACATTCACCTCGGTTAAGGTTAGATGACATTTGAATGTCGTCTAAACTCTATTAAGGTGAATGTGTGTTTTTCTCTTGAGATGCATCCAATTCTTAACTTGAGTGTTAACAGAATCGGAAGCTCCGGAAGACTAAAACACACATTTACCTCGGTTAACGTTAGATGACATTTGAATGTCGTCTAAACTCTATTAAGGTTGAGCATTGCATGTGTTTAATTTTGCTCTTTATCTTGTAATATATTCTTTAAATAACTTTGTTCATTTCTTAAACTTTGGATTATTTTGTCCTTTTCTTCAATCTTTAATTTTTCTTTTTTGATTATTTCATCATATTCTGATATTTGTTTCTCATGTTCTGATATTTTTTTCTCATATTCTGATATTTTTTTCTCATATTCTGTTGTTTTGATATTCAAATCCAATATAGACATTTTACTAGTTTCTTTAAGTGACTCTAATTGACTATGTATTTCATCTCTTTCCATTTTGATTTTTTCTTGCTTACTCATACAAATTCGAAAAGATTCTTTTTCTTTTGCAAGTATTTCCTTAATATTTTTAAGAGCAGATTGCAATTCTTCTTTTTCATTTTGTTTTTGATTCAGAAGAACGTGGACGCTTGTCTGATGCGTATACCCGAAACGTTAGATTCTTTCAATCCTTTGTTTCTTGACGATGAAGTTTGGTTAATTGAATGTCAAACGACAAACTGCAAGTGTCACACGTTAAAGCAGATGAACTTAACTTCTCAGTCACCCACTGAACTTATCGTTTTATTTTTAATGTGTATGAATCACCGTCGATTTTTGAAAAACGGTCTGTATCGTCGTCAGGTGAACCCAGTGCGCTCGGATGTGATCCGCTTTCCGTTGAAAGACGTCCTAGGCAGGTTCAAGGAATCTGAATTACAGTTAGAGGATCGCGGTATGATCATCATGATATACTGCTTTCTTTTTCTCAAGATACACTAACAGGTCTGCCGATCCGATTAATTTGATAATCTACGTGCTTATCATTCGTTTTCTTTACAAGTCGGCCGAGTTAATGTTCTATCCGTTTGAAAACGCTGCTTCACAATCCGATGAGGGTGCATTCTCAGCATATGTGACGGGTTACCTCCCCGTGGTCATAATGTCCGCGCCCTTCACGACCGAGTGTGCCTTCAGAGCTTGGAGA
This sequence comes from Eriocheir sinensis, assembly GCF_024679095.1. NCBI lineage: Eukaryota > Metazoa > Arthropoda > Malacostraca > Decapoda > Varunidae > Eriocheir > Eriocheir sinensis. Next base: position 798,642 of record NW_026112009.1, read on the forward strand.
GTCGAACAGAACGATGGTAACAACAGCAGTATCATACCCATCCTATCCTTGATTGATCATACGTACTTCAAAAATTATTCTTGGCAATCTTTAAACGAGATGGAAGCTAGATTGAAATCAAAATTGAACCTGCTTTCCAGTGGAAGTAGATTGTGTAACAAAGGAGGCAAAGGTGGAGGAGTAGGGTTGAGTAATTTGAGGTCAGTACGTAACCACGAGAAATATATACCATATGGCGGTGTACAGATGGACGGTTCAAGAGTGGAGAGATGTCCGACCAAACGAATTGTAACGCGCATGGGTAACATGAAAGTACCGTGCAACGCTTTTGAAATTCTCTCCGAATTTCCTAAACTCGAAATACTGGGACCGAATGGGATTGGTAGTCAATCGCTGTTGAACGAAGCAACTTTTGGACAAGGAATTAATAGAGTTGACAATGGTAGGTTCTTGGGTTACGTGACATGCTACATTGACAAAATGGTTAACATCTATCCTCCTGCCACCTTGCAGAACGAATTTGATTTGATTGTTAAGATCGTCGAGAGGTTTCTTTTTGAAGCTAATCATAAAGTGTTAGCGAGAGATATGGTTACACAAGTAGGAAAAATTACATCAACGGTTTGATTTCACAGCATCTCGATTTAGAAACGAGAAAATTTGGTGGGATGGTGTTAAAACCTGCTGTGCCCATTCTCACAGGATCTTCTGATGAAACTTCAACAGCAGCAGCAACATCATTAGATAATTTGGATACCGTCTCTGACCTTCCGTTACGAGTAACGGCGGTGGCGTCTCTCCACAACAACACCAAGAACAAGTCATCTAACAACATTCATCCATTTTTGAATTTAAAATTCGATAAATTAGAATTGTCTAAGTCAGTTCGTCGAAATAATTTTTTGAAGAATTACATTCAGGTTGTAAGAAATTTTAAATTGGGTATTCTACCTGCTGACATATCCAGAGAAATAGAAATCGTTTCTTTGAATGACTCGAATGTAGCTTGCGTCGTGACACCATTAGGTCTTCATGTCGCATTGGTGGCTAGTAAACTTATAGTTTACCCGCGTCAGTACCAATTCGAAAACGTGTTCTGTTCGGAGGGAAAACAACATAGCCTTGTTTTTAATCCTAGTACGTCCAAGTGGAGTAGCGGGTGTAGCATCAACTTTAACATCTTTAAAATCCATGACGTTACTTGCATCGCATTTTGTTTTAACTATAAAAACTAAATTCAGAATCGGAAGTATCGGAAAACAAAAACACACATTCACTTCAATCAAAGGTAGACGACATTCAGTACGAACTAAAAATCAGAATCGCAGCTTCGGAAGACAAAGACACACATTCACCTCACATAAGGTTAGACGATATTCAGTACGAACTAAATTCAGAATCGGAAGCTTCGGAAGACAAAGACACACATTCAACTCACACAAGGTTAGACGACATTCAGTACGAACTAAATTCAGAATCGGAAGCTTCAGAAGATAAAGACACACATTCAACTCACATAAGGTTAGACGACATTCAGTACGAACTAAATTCAGAATCGGAAGCTTCAGAAGATAAAGACACATTCAACTCACACAAGGTTAGACGACATTCAGTACGAACTAAATTCAGAATCGGAAGCTTCGGAAGACAAAGACACACATTCAACTCACACAAGGTTAGACGACATTCAGTACGAACTAAATTCAGAATCGGAAGCTTCGGAAGACAAAGACAAATTCACCTCACACAAGGTTAGACGACATTAAGTACGAACTAAATTCAGAATCGGAAGCTTCGGAAGACAAAGACACATTCACCTCACACAAGGTTAGACGACATTCAGTACGAACTAAATTCAGAATCGGAAGCTTCGGAAGACAAAGACACACATTCACCTCACACAAGGTTAGACGACATTCAGTACGAACTAAATTCAGAATCTTAGACGACATTCAGTACGAACTAAATTCAGAATCGGAAGCTTCGGAAGACAAAGACACATTCAACTCACACAAGGTTAGACGACATTCAGTACGAACTAAATTCAGAATCGGAAGCTTCGGAAGACAAAGACACACATTCAACTCACACAAGGTTAGACGACATTCAGTACGAACTAAATTCAGAATCGGAAGCTTCGGAAGACAAAGACACACATTCAACTCACACAAGGTTAGACGACATTCAGTACGAACTAAATTCAGAATTGGAAGCTTCGGAAGATAAAGACACACATTCAACTCACACAAGGTTAGACGACATTCAGTACGAACTAAATTCAGAATCGGAAGCTTCGGAAAATAAAGACACACATTCAACTCACACAAGGTTAGACGACATTCAGTACGAACTAAATTCAGAATCGGAAGCTTCAGAAGATAAAGACACACAATACATTGCAGATGGACGCTGTCATGAAGGTGACTCTACCCAACACATAACAGATCCGAGTGCGGCAGCGGCAGCACTTCGCCGTAAACGCAAAGCCGCCGCCGCTGTTGCTCTCGCCACACCCTCTTCTAAATTTAACAATGAGACGAACACAATCATTGAATACGTCATGCCGAGAGCGTTAGCCATGAATTTAAAATAACTGATAATCCTCACGGATTCATCGATTTACTCAACAACAATGATCTCCTTGCATTTCTTAATTTTCGTAAAAACATGACTCTTCCAATCAATAACAACAAACCTATCATTGACGATTTTAAAGTTCATGCCACGTTAAATAATAACTTATTCCAAACCAATGAAAATCTTCAAAATATGAAATTAATATCAATTTCATTAAACAAGGTTATTTACATGTGCATGAAATCGACAATTCAGAAGTAGTGTTTTCAGAATCAATAATGTCTGTGAAAAATCTTGAAGAGGCATGGAACATGAAACTAAAAACAGAGACATATTAACAAAACAATGACTGAATTGCGCTATTTAAATTGGTCTCACGTGTTGGGTGTGTTCAGCATTTTAATGTTAATCGTTCTACTGGTTGCTTTGACCATACGTCATACATTTCGAATGAAATTATACAACAAGCAAAGCGACCAACATTTCAATTCAAAGTTTCTACCGGTGTCATTCTTGGAGCCAAAGACGTGAAGAGTCAGAGATATGTGGTTATCCCCCAATGAATATGTGGTGTTCGCGGGTTTGGTGAAACAATGTCAACGTTTTCGTCACGGCTTGTGTACAGACACTCCAGGCTGGACGCAGTTTGCCTACTTCGCTGCTGCTAACGCTTACAACCGTTTGAGAGATGCATCAGATGTACAACAATCAATCACCGTCCCATCTTTGTTGGCGAAGAGTATAGAAGACGTTGTGACTCCCTATCTGTTGTTTCTGAAAAACAAATTGAATAAAGCAAGTAAAGAAGATCTCGACGAACTACAATTATTAGGTATACCTGACAGACCTGTCTTGTCTCTAACTCAACCCATATCTCTTCTGGTTGAAGAATAAATCAAACTCTACTGGTTGAAGAATTACTCACCTCTGTATTCAAATAAAGTAGATGAAAGATTAAAGGCTTTTTTTTTATATTTCTAAACTCTATAATCCCATTTTCTCTACCCCTCAGTCAACCTTTCAATTTTTTAGGTGATGTGTAGGACCTACTTATGAGACAAAATTGACAAATTTTAGACCCCACTTGAGCTACTGTGAGCTTACGAAACGATCATGAATGCCGACGATTCGCGTTCAACCGAAAACTTTATTAATTGTAGCGAATTCCTCTCTAGTAACGACACAGCTTCTAAAATCAATTTGAAAGAAACTCAAAATGAAAACATAAGGTTTTCGCGTTGGAATGATGAAGCAGATCTCACTGTTGATGAGAGGGTAACATTTCTAATGTCTCTGGAAGCCACTAACAGAGAGACTTTTACTTTTACCAGAGTGTTAATGTCTTGTATTGTGTTCAGGTTGTGCATTGAAAATTGGGAAATTTATGCACTCAATGGGACGAATGGAGACGACGCCAAGAGACTACTCCCGTTCATCAAGAGTCTCTACATTGTCAGTCGGTCTTGGAAATCTTCAGCAGTATTACCCACATCCAATTCCTATTTCTCAAGATGTGAGAGGGAAGGACGTTTCTTTGATATTGAAGAAGACACTACCTTTTTCTACACTTACACAGCTTACATGCTGGGGATGTTGGGTACTAACGATGAATTTTATGAAAACATCATGTCCACCATAACAGAAGTAATTGATGTCAAGGTTTTCGATACAAGGAATTGGAACGAGTTTATCGAAAACACTTCATCTCCTTTCTATTGGGTCGAAGAGCTTTCCTCGCTTCTAGACCTGCTGCTTTCATCAAACGATTATTGACGGAAGATAAGAGCGATTGTATCCAACGTCTATGTAACATTGTCTTCATGAAGTCTATCAACTCGGATTCCATCACTATTGACGATTTGATTTCAAGTTGTGTTGACCATCCCAATGATCTACCTCGCGTAGGGTTAACGGATTACGCTCAGAGAAGTGCCTTCGGGCGAAGTGTCGTCAAAGAAGCTTGTGTATACCCCTATGTAGATCCGGACCCCACTCTGTCGATACCTTGTGTATACCCCTATGTAGATCCGGACCCCACCCTGTCGATACCTTGTGTATACACTTTGTTTACCTCACATGCCATGTAGTTTAGTTCGTGTATCCCTCATCCACATGTTGCGAAATTAAAGCATAAGTCATTGCTTTTGTCTTGCACGGAGACGTAAAATACCGGACCCCACTTTTTGGCTATTAAGACATGTTAGTTATAAATATATATTTTATTGAATCAAAGTTTTAATTCTGCTAACACAGCTTGTAGGTGTGCACCATAACCTTCGATGTCGTCATACAAGAACCTTGCGAACACAGAAGAGAACGGAATAGCAGCCGTGAAGATATTTTCATACATAGTTTCTTTGAGTGAATTATTGGTGAGATACGTGTTGATTTTATAGGCTTTGATAATGTTAAGTAGATTTCTTATCAAATTGTGTCTGATGTCTTTAAGGTTTGATCTGGTCTTTGAACATCGGACAGATGTGAGATCAAGCCATCCCCGTCTATGTACACCCCTGTGGCATTGCTCTCGAGTATAACTTTAGTGCTTACATTCTCTAAATTTTTTTTGGGATTGACAGCCACGTGTATACTATCAACCATAATTTTAATTATTTCTTTACAAAGATCGGCAATAATTTCAAATTCTTTTTCGCTTACCACTACCATTAAACGACTTATTATACATTTCATAATATTTTCAAAATCGTTTTTGAGAAAAGATAGGATATCCGAAATCGGAAGATCCTTCGGTCCTTTACTGGTAAAGTCGATCGCTGCTGCTGCTGCTGCTTCATTGTTGTTTACTAGTTTCCTTTCCTGATTAAAAAAGTTTTGAACGTTGTTCACACCACCCTCGTGTTTTTGCAGGTGATTATCACCCTCGTGTTATTATTAGACTACGTCACAGTGTTATTACGTCACTACTATATGTGCAATTAACACCCTCGTGTTTTTGCAGGTGATTATCACCCTCGTGTTATTATTAGACTACGTCACAGTATTGTTACATCACTACTATTTTTGCTAGAGACTACGTCACAGTGTTCAAGAATCCGTGAGGATCATTAGTAAGAACAGACATGTCAGTTTTTTCTAAAATATTTCTAATTTGTGCCAAGTCTAAATACGGTAAACGAACTTTCTCAATTTCACTCTTCAATGCATCTAAAGTGTTATCGACATCCGTTTTCTGAAGAAAATGTGCAATGTTAAGGAACACATTAATAAGTGAGACGGCTTGACCTACCGAATATATGATGACTCTCTCCAGAGGAGAACTTGCCGCTACTTTGGGTGAAGATGGTGAGCAGCTATTACTTCTCGTCATCGATTGTCGTCGATTCTGAATAACAACAGGACTAGATCGAAAATCCACCAACCTTGGCGAACATCTCGGTAGCGATTGTCGTCCGTTCTGAACAACAACAGGACTAGGTCGAGACGCCAAGAGAAGAGATCCGTAAGCATGCAAGAAAGAATTAGCTGATTCGTTTAACTTAACAACATTACTATTCTCACTTAATTTGAGCACTTTTTAGTTTTAACATGCTTGAGAAATACTGTTGAAAAAAGAGTAATGATTTGTTCTGGGTCGGTGACATCTTTACGACCAGAAACGCAAATCCAATCATTAACACAATCGTTCATCAACACGGATGAGGACAACTCAGGATAGAGACGCATGATGTGACGAGCGTGACACACTTTCATCCAAGCCGCAATCATTCGTTCTCCGATTTCCACATTGATGTTTTTATTAACAGTAGTGAAGTCAGTTTCGAGATTGAAGACTAACATTCTATTATACATAGCCTTGTCCACAAAAACTTTAACAAGAAAGAGTTGCTGATTAACACTGGTGTCGCAGTTATACTGCAAGTGACCGGACGACTGTGTAATCCTCGCACTGGTACAACAGATCCGCTTGAGGCGACTAACTTTAACATGTTAGAGTTGTACTGTCCGGGTAACATGTCTCTGGTCATGGGTGTTTCTGAAAACATAGTGCATGTAATGATGTTAGCATCCGAAGCTGTATTTGAAGATAAATATTTCTCACCGTCGAGATTTTGATCGTACAACTCTAACGCGTGGTATAGAGTCGACAGTTGGTCGTTCAACACTCTCTCACGAAGGTGTCGCCGAGTAAGGGGCAATCATCACCGACTTCAATTGTCTCAAGTAAGGATTCATCCTTTATCTTGTCGTTGCGGTTGTCTTGATGCTGCTGATGTGGTTGTTGCTGTTGATGTTGATTCAAGAGATCCACCTCGAGCGGATCAAAATCACTATATACAACGTCGACAAAACTGTCGTAATTTAACGACGCAAGACTCCTATCGTGTTTCTGCAACCTAGAACACAAAGAAACTAAATTTGAATTGGTTAGCGATCCAGTAGAGAGAATCAAGCCATAGAACGCAGCTGTTGTAAGTATATCTTGCGTGCGGTCTGAATCTTCTTCATCATCCAGATGACTATTGTAACTCTGTTGACAGTGAGAACAACCGAGAACCTGACCTTTGTGATTCACCTGATTGTTATAACAATGTTTTCGTATTTCTGGTTGTGACGATATACATTGTTTTAAAGTTTTATAATAATAATTCAATTCCTTCAACGTAGCAGAAGCAACTGACTTAAAGCTACTGTCGTTGTTGTTGTCCTTTTCCATCCTGAATGAGCGATTCAATAACAGAAAGCACAGAAGAAGCCCTTTTAAATGAGCCGGTTAGCAATGACACCATAGAAGAAAGCTCGAATGTTGAAAATAATTCGATACAAATGGAAATGGAAGAAAGCCTAAATGATCCAGCATCACCACCACCGCTACCTTTGCAACCAATGCCACCGCTACCACCGCCACCATCACCACCACCGCTACCTTTGCAACCAATGCCACCGCCACCACCACTATCACCGCTACCACCACCACCACCACTTTCACCACCAGGAGAGCCTACACCTGCAGCATTAGATCCTACATCAATGATTGTGGTAGATACAATACCAGGATATCAAACACCAGAAGAGCCTGCACCAATGATTGTGGGAGATGCAGAGGTAGCAATGATTGTGGGAGATGCAGAGGTAGATAGTGCACCAGAAGATCCCCCACGGGAGGAGCCTCCTCCACCACCACCACTATCAACTAGCGCTACAAGAGGCGAAGAAGAACTACGGGAAGAAAAAATGGAAGTTGAACAACCCAGCGAAGAAAAAATGGAAATTGAACAACCCAAATCATTGGAGGATAGAATAAAATTGTTGCGTCCCTAAATTGATAACAGACAACGTCGATGTGATAGGTGCTTCTATCGAATACAACCGAGCTGGAAATTATTTTATGTACGAAAGTGATGTTCTTACTCAGGAGAACTTAATCAGTGAAAATGATAAACGCATCTCTAGTTTATACTCTACAACCTTAATCTTAAAAAATGCTAAGTTAAATAAAACTCCGTCTATAAACGAAGACAATGGTAACCTGAATAACCTCAGTTGTGTCTTAGGTTCTTACCCAGCGGTGGAGTTACTCACAATCTTGGTAGATGACACTAGCAGAAGGAAAGACATGGGAAAACTCATGAAGTATGGGATTGACTCTGTATCTTGGATTTAAAAAAAAATATGATATCGGTTCATAACGTAATGCATTCTTTTGTGGTTTCGTTATTGGAAATGATGAAATCTAAATTAAAAGTATCATCTGTTGGTAAAAAGGTAATCATGTTTTACCAAAGAATAATTTCTATTCTAGCTTCAATGAAAGAATTAGTTCTGTGTTCTTGCGGAAAAATAGAGTGGCTTTCTACCAAGTGCAGACGCTCGGATGTCCGTACAGGCGAAAGCTACTTAACCGTTAATTCCAATGCGTTGGAGCGATGTGTATATTGTAACAAGGTTGGACAGGGAACGTCACCCATCACCGGTAGATTTAAGAATCATTTGAATAAACGCTACAGAGTGAAATTTCAAAATATAATTATTGAATTATTGAAGAGGAGATTAAATGACAACAATGTCAAGGACCTTTTTATTGCGCGAAGTAAAAATACCAAACGCCAAAAAATGAAATCGAGTCTAGGCGGCGCTCAAACTGAAACAGAGAATGACGAAGAGAGTCCAACAAATGTCTTAACTTTAGCTTACGACAGAGCAAAGAACAATCAAGTATTGAGTCAAGTGATCGAATCCGAAATACGAGACTTGTTAAGTGACAGACATACCGAAATCAACGATCCGGACAAGAAGATATGGAGACAATTAAAAGAACGCAACTTGGTCCAAGAACATGTCATGAGACATTACCAGAATGTAAATCGTTGTCTGTTGGCTTCAAACGAGGGCGCGTTAAATTCAGAAATAAGAACGGGCAAGATTATTTTCTCTCAGACGGCTCAAAAAATCAATTTAGAACATTACACGCCCGTCCTCTTTTTCGATACGTTCATGAGATCGTGCGAGTCCATTGCACCCAGTAACAAACTTTCAGAGTCTTACAGTGTCTTCCTCGAATTAATTCCGAACATCACAATGAGAGTACCTAGACGGATCGAACGTTACTTTCAAGGAGAAATTGAATACATGGCCCGCGTTAACGCATCAGCTATCAGCAACTACACTCGCGGCTTCATCATATCTTATATGATCGGACGGTTGTTTAACTGCGCTTATTTAACCTCTCAACTCTATCAACAGCGGTTTGCAGAATCTGTGATTTGTAAATCTCCTTTTTATAACCAAAGAGTTAAACAAAGAAGAAATAACTTTATCTTATTCGAAAATTAAACTCTTCATCAACAAAACAACACTAACAACGCCGCCGCCGCGTCTGTACCATCCAAGAGCATGCAAATGCATTACCCGTCAACGTATGTGAGCTCCCTGCCTACTCCGTCCAGCGCTAGAGAAGCAATTGTTAAAGCTAACGAGTACTCGCCTTCTAATCTCAAGAACGACAAACTAGCGGTAATTCTTATGAGAACTCCCATCGCAGAACAAGCGGTTGATGGCCCTGTAGCTGTATGGTTAGCTGTGAATGTCTCTACACTAACTTCAGAATATAAACTTTGCATGGGTATATGTACATCGATAGTACAAAGTGGGGTCCAAATCTTCATGGGGTGCATACAGATTATAAACTTAATTGAGATGAATGTGTGTCTGTGCACTACGGAGCGTCAAATTTCTATCTTTGTCGCGACAAACTACCTAAATTCGAGAATATAACTTTACAGATTCCTACTTTCTCCCTCTCTAATAATTTCTATACCTTCCCCTCAGAAAAACTCAATTTTTAGATTAACGCTTAGGAGACTGTTATGAAACGAAATCGTCAAATATCGGACCCCACTCTAGCTTGTGTTGATCATGAACAGATTCTGACTCTATCGGTGAATGTGTGTTCTTGTATATTTTATCATCCAATTATAATACAACTGAATGTCGTCTAACTCTATCGAGGTGAATGTGTGTTCTTGTATTTCTGAGCGTCCTATTCTGATAATATAGGTTTGTTTTAGTGCAACTAATGTTTTTTTTTTATTTCAGAGTGTCCGATTCTAATAGGTGAATGTGTGTGTTCTTGTGTCAATTTACTAAAAATTAAGATGCGGGGGGTGGAGGGTCAGCGAGGGTGTACAGGCTATGGGGGGTTTTTGACGACGACCTCCCCAGCGTTACCAGTGACGGTCCAACGCCACCTTAGTAGCGCATCTAGCGTGTAGCGAAGTGCCTTGAGCACACCTGTGAACATATAGGGTGACGAGCGCGACAGATTCTGCCTCCCGAATGGTCCAAATCGTCGACCGTCGTGACCGAAACCCATCCGTTAAAATAGTTCAGTTATCCCTACGCTCCAAATCGGGAGGAGGAAGCGTCGCATTCTGACTTTCAGTGGTAACTCACGATATCGGCGCGCTCGCGTCACGCATTTCATCCCTAACAGGTGCAGAATCGAGCGGTCCGGTCGCCCGGTTTGAGCCGTAAGTGGACTTTTTAGGGGGGGGACACCTCATCGGGTCACTCCCGGCCAGTTAGCCGAGAGTTTCTCGGCTCGGGTGTTGGGCGGTGGGGTTCAACACGGTGGGGGGTGAGCAGCTAGCGAGCTGCAGTGGCTCACAGGGTCTCGGCTGACTTTACTCGTTGCTGGCAACGGTGAATTGACAAGTAGCGAAACAGTAGCAAACTTCGCTAGATCAAAATCGGACGGAGACCTCGACACATTTGACGATTCTTTTTTCAATTATGTCTTTCGGTGCTTCCGATTCTGACTTTGTAGTTGCTGGATGTGAAGTCTTTGGCTTCCAATTCTGACTTTATGAATGTAGTATAAACTCTAGCACGAACTAAATTCAGAATCGAAAACACATTCACCTCACATAAGGTCAGACGACATTCAAGATTCAGAATCGGAAGCTTCGGAAGACAAAGACATGCATTCACTTCAATCAAAGGTAGACGACATTCAGTTCGAACGTACATCTCCCTATGTAGATCCTAAATTATGGTTAACATAATACTAAAGTCAGAATCGGAAGCTTCGGAAGACAAAGACACACATTCACCTCACACAAGGTTAGACGACATTCAGTACGAACTAGATTCAGAATCGGAAGCTTCGGAAGACAAAGACACACATTCACCTCACATAAGGTTAGACGACATTCAATACGAACTAGATTCAGAATCAGGCTTCGGAAGACAAAGACACATTCACCTCACATAAGGTTAGACGACATTCAATACGAACTAGATTCAGAATCGGAAGCTTCGGAAGACAAAGACACGCATTCACTGCAATCAAAGGTAGACGACATTCAGTTCTAACAATAAAGTCAGAATTGTAAGTCAGTGTGTTACTGGTTTACATACCTCATGTGTACATCTCTATGTAGATCCTAACTCCTTGTATTCGACTGTTATCTTCCGTGGGATACGATATGAACTTTGTTCGACGCGAAGAAGATATAACCGTAGCAGGACTCATCGAAACCAATAGGAGTCTCCTGCGAATAGCCAAAAGTATGAAGGATTTTATTAGCGAATATTTCATGAGAATAGATCTATTTTGCACACCCTCTAAAATTGAGACAACAAAGGAAGGCGGACCGAGTCGTGAGCGCTGAGACTTAGGTGTGTTAAACATAATTAGCTATTTAACAGACGTGTGATTACTTGGCAATTCTTCTGTCAAGATACAGAAGGACGGTGTAATAATTTTTCAATCTAGTTAAAAGAATAATTATAATAACGATGAACGATTCGTCGATTTTGATATTGTTAATGGTCTTCGTAGCCATAAGCGTTACGTTAGTGGCTGTGTATCAGAATCGTTTGTTACATCGCGAACCCTTAATTGCAGAACAGGACGCAGACGTTAGTGAAATAGACGACGGATTGCTTTAGCAGCAGCACCGCAGGCAGCGATGGCTACTCTCTCTGACACCGTGAAGCAAAGAATTGAAGCCTTAGTTGACAAGAGGTTGGTTACACTTCAGAAAGAAATTCCGAATCAACCATTGACTTTGTACTTGTTATACGATTATTTGAAAAGATACATTGTTAGTAAAAATCTTGATACGTTTTATAACTTGTTTTGAATAAATCTATGTTGGCTTTCTCAGATCAAGTGTTCAATTCAGAATCTTTAAAAACTAAGATTAGTGAAATCATTAAAGTCAACTTAACCGAAACTGTGAGGAATCAACTGGCACGTATCGTGTCGAATGTCAACGAAGATATTATATTTGATTTAACAGTCGATGTTAAACAATTAATCGATGATCATCAATTGCTCAGTGAGAGTAATATGAACACACTTCTTCTTCAAGAATCCTCTTTGCAGAACAAACGACTTCACAAACAAAACCGGTTAAGTCTATTAAATTTTTATTTCGATGATAATACGCAAACTACCTATGTTAACACAAACATACCTCAACAGCACGGAGCCTTCCCGATCCAATTAATTGATAATACTTTTTCAGAAAATGATATAGTGCCTAATGTCTTTTTGTATATTTGGATCGACAAAATATCTACTGGTGCCAATATAATTAATTTTAAAATTCGTTTTACAAACACTGCAAACTTTACAGTGTCTGTTTCCATGTTTTCTACACGTAGTGACAACAGTGATGCAACATACATTTTCCAGCCATCCATGAGCTTATGAGTGTAGCAGACAGTCAAGGCGAAGGCGTCTTTTGGTTCAAGTTAATACAGAACAAACTCCTCAGGCTGTTCAATCGGTAGAATCAAAACATTTTTCACCATGCTCGCCTACACTGAAGAAAACCTGTAAAAGTAAAATTAAAAAAAATAAGGTTGGAATAAATATAACATTGTATGAATGTCTTTTTATTAATTTGCAACCTACAGAGTTAGTTAGTTAACGTACCTTAGTACTGAAAAGATGATTCATATTATCATTTTGATCTCTGACGGTGTTTGAATATATTTTAAAGTTCGTAACTTGCGGTTGATCATTTTCCTGTTCTCTTCCAAAGTACAAAGTATTCGATATGGATTGAAGTAGCACAGGATTGTCGTTCAACAGTTTGATAACACCATGTCGTTTAATTTCGTTACTGGTCGTTAGAGTCATAGGTGCAATTCCATCGACGTTTCGACGTTGAGTGGCATCTATACTTTCGAAGCCTTGAACTATGGTATCAATCACCCTCTTCAGCTTGTCGCCACTTACATTATAAGCCTGTGATCTAAAGATCGATTCGCTATTAGTGATCATCTGATCCGCTTTGTTGAATCGTAAATTACCATGTTCGGGTAAAACCTTACCTTGTTTGTTCGGAAGAACAACCTGTTCTTCTAGGGATCTACGTAAGATATCAACGTCAATATTCCTCATGGAGTAGAGTCCGTTAAGACCGTCTTGAACACCACTTGAAATGGCTCCGAGCACCCCAAAGAATTCATATCGATGAGGAGAAACCAATGCATGAGTGGGGTCTCCCCCGTACCCTCTACTGATTAGGTCGCTACCTGCCACTACTCTCGCTACTTCGTCCCTGATAAAGTTCTGAGCCTTGTTGATGGTGTCGATGTGAGAGCGCAGGGTTTGCACCATGGAGGTGACGTTGCTTTGTTTTTGATTAGATGGATTATTAGAAAGAATATGTTTAAACACAGTTGCAGTTTTTCTAAATACTCCCAGGAGTTCCATTAGTTTATCGCAAGCTTCCTTTAGTGGTTTCAACTCTGAGTTTAGGAATTGATCACCCACCGCTCTCAAAGCACTCTCGCTGATGATACCTTCTCCGAATTTATCATTGTTATTACCGCCATTGTCGCTACTGCCTTGGACAACTCCTGCGGTTTTCTGACGCTTGAGCATCGCCATCAACTCACCCTCGCTTGTAATAGGGTAACCATTGATGGAAGCCGCACCCAGAGGATTTTTCATTATGAAATCGGGGAGCAGTCTACCTTGTAAGATTGTATTTCAATTCTGACGTACGTCGTACGTAACCCCACAAACCGTTCTCTTTTTCATTACAGAGATACTTAGTACTGTAGTAAGGAAACATGTTAGCGAGGTTAGTGTGTCCCAGTTGAGCCACATCCATAGCGGAAGATAATTTGGCGTAAACTTCTTTGGAACCTTTCGAAAGAGTCTTGATGGCTTCTAGGGCCCATGTCGCTCCTGTAATACGACCTAGATGAGTACGTGTGCGGACATTCATGAGTCGGTGCTGACAAGCGGCCTGTTTACGATCCTGCTGAGACGTCATCTTAAGAAAATTTAACTGGTCATTTTCAGTGGGTATACGAGCTCCATTTCGGTGAATGGTATCGGTCGTGCAATCTAATCTGTTGACGATCTTAGAATCACCCAAGACTCCAAAGTTAGTGAGATCGTTCAACAATAATTGATTACAAAGAACTTCACTCAACCAACTATTTCGAGGATTAATAGCAGAGTCTGTCCATTGAAGCCCTAATACACGAATCTTGATCCACACGGCCAAAATGGCCATGTCGCCTACACTCATAGCTCTGTCATTTTTTTGATCGTCTTGTATGAGTGTGAACACCAATCGCATGGGTGAGGCCATGAAATAATCCAATGTGTCCCTGCATAAGTCATGATCTGCTCCATCACCTAAGTTAGATGATGTTGCAACATCATCTTCACCGCCGCCGCGAACGTTCGCTGCATCATCTTCACCGCCGCTGCGAACGTTCGCTGCATCAGTAGTAGCAGCACGCTGCTCGCTTTTTTCTCCGTAACCCTCACCCACACCCACTTTCAGGTAATGCTCCACACTCTGCTCCTCCGAAATTTGGAGGTGAAGTTGTAAAACCACCACTTTTTGACTTTGTTCCAAACCCCGACTTATTATCCTGTGACATTATTGTTGTTGTTGTTCTTACAGGTTCGGATGATTCTTCTTGAAAATCCATAAGATCGTTAGTAGTTCCAGATTTAGTATCAGCCATGTTCAGAGTTATGTTAAGAGACCAGAAGACAGAGAGGATATGATGACTCTGCTGTATCCGTGGCGGTTCAATTAGGATCTAGACTGCTGCTTGTGGCGGTGCCTAGCGGTGGTGACGTATTAGATGCTCAGAACATTGATACACGAGTGAATAACTTATATCCGTTGTGTCCAACTACAATTTTGTACATACCAATAGGTACATGCAATAAATTATTTATAAGTGGTTTGGAATCGTCACAGTAGATTGGTCCAGTTTCAATATAAGAAACAACCGTTGGATTATTAGTCACAAATTCACGCGTTTCGCGTTCTACAATCTTCCAGTTTATATTGTTGTGTATCTGCGGTTGAGGTACTACATTACAAATCTGAAAAGTGGCGAGTCTTTCACTTGCTAACAAAAAGTCAGCCACTGGAGCTAGATGTCCTTTGACGAGTTTATCTGACTTGAAAGCTTGGCGATAAGCACGTTTAAAGTCGTTGACTTTACCCAGTGCTTGACGACACGATCGCCAATTCGATGTACGAGTATACGTGTCATCAACATCTGTGTACGACACAGTGGGAAGGTGTCTTACCCATCGCGTTCTGTTTCTGAGTTGGTCCCAATTCACTGCCATAACATTGAAGCTTAAGGTGTGGAGCGGTGGAGATCCTGTAGTAGAAGGAAAATCTTCAGACCCGACCAAAAATTCACGCTTGTTGAGATTGTATGTACGTCACGGAGGTTCAGCCAGTGTTGTGCCAGACGGGAGACTATTGGCTGTCATTTACGATCAGAGGACGAACGTAGTGATGGCAACGAAATATTTAGATTTGAAATGGACAATAGACACAGTTAATATAATTGACAAACTAAAAAAGATCGACACGGAAGCTAACAGTCTTGAAGACAATGTATGGAACCGTTACTTGTTTGACAACAACAATTTACTCTTCCTTTGCGTTCAATTGCCTAAATATGAAGATTTCGGAAATGTATTGGATTCAGATCACCCGGAGGATTTTTAAACAATAGAAAGATTAAAGACACATCCAAGAATTATATTGAGGATACGACAAATACACCGCCGTCTTTATCCCCAATTGAGAGACCAAAGACACCAGGAGGATGTTTTTCAGAGGACACGGGATTCGAAGAACCGTTGAGTCCTTACGATATATTTGGTTTCATGCGCAGAGGTGTCGCTTCGTCAAGTGCAAGTGCAGATTATGATTCACCTTTCGCATCACGAACGACTTCTCCGCCATCGGTCAGGGAAACAAATAAGAAATCATCAACTACAAAAGAATCTCGCAGCAAACGACGACACCGCCGAGATTTAGAAGACGTCCAAGAAAAAGAAGCTGGTCAACAAAAGATTAACAGAAAAGACCAAGACTCGAATCTGACAAAAAAGAAAATAGTGAAAGAAGAAGTAGTAGTAAACCAAGTGTAAGTAATCCCAAAAATGTTTTGAATGGAGATAAAGGTGTTTCTAAATCGTATCATAGAGATATAATTATATCTCATGATGCACCGTTTAAAAAATTATCGCGTCGTAAATCCCAAAAACTTTGGCAGTTATTTAACGACGCCGAAAAACCTGTAACTCCCAGGAAGGAAGCCTTCCTACCGTCATCTTCTCAATCAACACAACGACGACGTTTAACCCCCGATTACAGCATGTTTCTCGAGAAAAAAAATCTACTCTCTCCTATTCCTCCTTCCCCTCCTTCGTCACGTCCACTCGTCCCTAATCAGCAGGTAATATCACCGTCTGTTAGTAAAAATCTGTCTGTCCGTCAAAATATAATTTCTAAAATTTCAAGCAGACATATGCTTGTTAATGATAGTTCCAATAACAGTCTATTTTTTCTACCGTCGTGGGTTTGATCTCCGACATCATTTTCTTCAACACTCGTATGACTCTTACCGATAAACCATTGGGAGTGTTTCCCATAATAGTCAAAAACAGTTTTTTTTGGAATTCTAGCAGGGACAGAAATTTGTTGTCGTCATAATTGATATCCATCAAAGATAGAGCCACGTTCTGTAATAACTGTTGGTCTTCAACACAGGCTGATGATTTGACTTCAGCGATTCTCCGAATGAATTTACCGTAGGAACCGATCATGTAAGATATGTTGTTTAATTTCTTTTCAATGTACGTTGTAATGCCTTGGCTATTAAGTATAAAATTATCTAGGCGAATTAGTTTGTCTTGCCACTCGCCCAAGATTTTGTTAGTTCTTATCTTGGTTTTAACGAGACGTCTGGTGAAAATCAGCGGTGTAAAATTGGTTTGGTTGTCGTTTCTCAGTTTTCCGTTTGACTTGATATCAAACCATGAGAATATGGAAGGTGGATGAGTATGGTTAAACAACAGACCCATGTTAGTATTGTTTATCATCGGTTTAACTTCTACATTAATTGTATCTCGTGAGTTTACTAATGTGAATGTAACCTTCCGAGAGTCGTATATCTTCATCCGTTAGATTTCCTACACCCTCTGTTGTTACAGATCCTGAACTCTTTAAAACCACTCTTGATTCTAAAATAGGAAATAGGAAATGAACGATTGACTTAACACTCTATTCCATAAGTTCAGCCATATTGTTAAGTGACACTTGCATGTTTCACAAAAACTTGTTCGTTAAATGTGACCGTAGTTCTGGTGATTGGGTAAAACGTATAATCTTGTTGAGTTGTGAGACTGTAGTTGGTCAGGGTTTCAATTAGCGACAGATCTGTGATGTGAATCGGGTTAGATGTCAGCGGTGATGGGAGTGGTATTGAGTATCCCAAGAAGTCTGATGTCTTAAAGTGAATCTTAACATCGTTCAATAAATGTGCGTTGTAAAAAGTAATTTCGTTGTTCAAGTTGATTAAGTCGTCATGCATGATACCAGGAGGAATATAACACGCTCCAATAGAAGTTGAAAATAAGGAATAGCTTGGAGGTGTTCCTAAATTTCGGACGAGCGTTAACGTCCTTTGCTCTTTAGGTTTTAAAATGAACATCGAAAGAGTAAAAGGGGTGATAGTGCATTCCTTCCATTCTATTGGAAACTTGTCTAAAAGGACACCGATGTAAGGTCGAGTTAATCTAGCATAACGAACACTTCTTCTACTAGCGTTGTAAATGTGAATTCTGTTATCTCCCTCCGAACAACACGGCCCGGCATACCCCGATCCTGGTAAGACCATCATTTCCTTATCGTTGACATTCGTTGAAAACGTACTACACATTACATAACGAGCATTAGTAAAAGTTTTTATCTTAAAGCCTATTCGTCGAATATGTGTTTGAATCGTCGCTATACCGCCGTTGTCAGTTATCATCATCAACCGAGGTCTACCAACGCTCGTGTCGATTCTGTATAAGGGTAATTTCTCACTGACCAGAGTAGTAGAAGTACGAGAATGTGTTAAGGCAGGTACGTTCAATTTACTGCTCCTGTAGATTTCTATGTCGGTCACACGAATTTGAGCGTGCATGTTTATATTATCATCGACATAACGCTCTCCGTACTCCCTTTCGAATTCCTCGTCGGTTAGAAACGACGCCATACTGTGAAGAATTCAAAATAAAGCTTCGTCGAATAACAATTAAGAATTTAAACCTACACAAGCCATAAGCCAGCGGAGGGATATTGAATTAAACATGTCAACAAATAACAAGAACCAACTCTCCCAACCCAACAGATTGAGTGCTGGTGGTTTGATCTTACCTAATCGGTTTGTCGTCAATCCTCATCAAGGAGCTGGAGAATTGGTAGCATTTCGTTACATAAGAACATAAGAACATAAGAACGCAGGAGTCTGCAAGAGGCCGGTAGGCCTGTACGAGGCAGCTCCTTTGACCCTAAGCTCCCGTGTATCTAACCCCACCTAATACCGCTGTCCATGAATTTATCTAGTCTATTTTTGAATGTGACAATTGTATTGGCACTCACCACATGACTGCTAAGCCTATTCCACTCATCCACCACCCTATTAGTAAACCAATTTTTGCCTATGTCCCTGTTGAATCTGAATTTATCCAGTTTAAACCCGTTACTTCGTGTCCTACCCGGTTCTCTTACCAACAAAACCTTATGAATGTCTCCCTTATTAAAGCCCTTCATCCATTTATAAACCTCGATCATGTCTCCACGCACCCTTCGCCTTTCTAGAGAATGCAAGTTTAACTGTCATCTGAAAGAAGCCCTTAGGATTACTTTTCGCCTCATTTGCTACTTTGATCTCATAGTTCTTTTTTGCTATCCTGGTGTTTTTCTTAACTAATCTAGATAGTTCGACGTACCGGCCCCTTGTGGGACCCCACTCGTAACACATCCCCAGTCAGATCTTTTACCATTGATTTGCACTCTTTGCTTCCTATTGCTAAGCCACGCCTTGACCCAGTTCAAAACTTTACCCTCTACTCCGTGAGCCTGTAATTTAAGCAACAGTCGTTGGTGAGGAACTTTGTCAAACGCTTTACTAAAATCAAGATATATTACATCATAATTTTCATCTCTGTCAACCGCCTCAAATACTTTATTGTAGAAGGACAAGAGATTGGTGAGGCATGACCTACCTTTTGTGAACCCATGCTGCGAGTCGTGAATTAAGCTATGTTTCTCTAAATGCTCCCGAATGTTCCTGGCTATTATGGACTCCAGCATCTTCCCTATAACCGATGTTAAGCTAATTGGGCGATAGTTTGAAGCAACTGACCTGTCCCCCTTTTTAAAAATCGGCGTCACATTAGCTACTTTCCATAGGCTCGGCACATAGCCAGTATTTACCGACATCTTAAAGATGTCGGTTAGTGGGTCTCTGATTATATCACCTAGCTCCTTTAATACCCTCGGAAATATCCCGTCAGGACCTGGCGACTTGTTCTTCTTAAGCTTATCTATCTCATCCTGATCTACTTGCCTGGTAATGATTATATGCCTCAATTTATCGCCATCCCGCCCTCGTACACCTGAACTCTTTCCGGTATAGTCGTTCGATCCTCCTGTGTGAATACTGAAAGGAAGTAGTCGTTCAACAATGTGCTCATATTTTCGTAATTTTCTACTAGCTCCCCTGTGTTTGATTTCAGCGGTCCAATTTTCTCCCGTGTTTTTGTTCTATACATCTGAAAGAAGCCCTTAGGATTACTTTTCGCCTCATTTGCTACTTTGATCTCATAGTTCTTTGTTGCTATCCTGGTTTTTGCTTAAATAATCTAGATAGTTCGACGTACCGGCCCCTGAGATGTGTTTCCCCATTCTTTATTTTCTGATAAATTCCCTTCTTTAACCCAATCTCGTGTTTTAGTCCACGAGTCATCCACTTAGGATCATTGTTTTCTTTTTTAAGTGTTCGCTGTGGTATATGCTGTTCTTGCCCCTCTACTATTACTCTAACTAAATTATTGTAAGACATTTCTACCTGGTTCTCCTGGCTCTCCAATCCGCAGTTCTGGCCCTCATGAATCCCTAAATTATCCCAGTTTACCCCTTCAAGATGTCTTCGAAGCCCCTCGTAGTTTGCTTTTCTAAAATCTGGCACTAACACTGGGTTTGGATCGCGGGTTACCGCCCAGTCTAACCTAAAACGAACCGTTCTGTGATCACTATTTCCTAACTCTCCGCCTACCTCCAACTCACGTAGCAAGTTCCCATTATTGGTTAGGACTAAGTCTAATATGTTATCTCCTCTGGTAGGCTCAGTAACTACCTGCTTAAGGAAATTATCTTGTATAACTTCAAGAAAGTCCTCGGCTTCCAGGTCACCCACTAGATCTTCCCAGTCTATATTCCTATAATTAAAGTCCCCATTACGCAGACATTTCTACTCATACTCGCCCTGCCAATCTCCTGTAGTAATATACTCGTGTCCCGCCTGTTAAGGTTGGGTGGCCTGTATATAACTCCTAGAGTTAGTTTTTCTTTCCCTTTGTAAACGTCCACCCAAACTGATTCTGAATCCATGTTAGTTTTGACTGAGTTGTTAACTAAACATTTAAGTGAGTCTTTAACATATAGCGCAACTCCACCTCCCTTTCTGCCCCTTCTGTCTTTGTGAAACATCTGATAACCCGTTATTTCAAATTCTGACCTAAAATTTCTATTAGCAAAGTCTATCCATGTCTCAGTGATCGCTATTATGTCAAAATTTTCTGAACAAGCTTCACCCCTTAGTAAGTCTATCTTGTTTCTGAGGCTCCTGCTGTTAGTATAGAAGATTCTTAGCCCGTCCTCTGTTACTCCTCTAGAATTACTTCTAAGCTGCCTGGTTATATTATGAGCTAGATGTCCCCTCCCATTACTCCTCCCATTGCTCCCATTACTCCTCCCCCCCTCGCCTATACTAAAAAATCCCTCAGGGTACCAAGTGCTCGCTCAAGGGAGTCTGAGAGAGCCTCAACACCCTTGAACGTCAAGTGTATCCCGTCACGGGCGTAGAGGGCACAACTCCCCAACACTTAGTGTTCCCAGTAGGATCTTCTAAGATCAATTGGTTGACTCTAGTCAGGGGTTCCATTCGTTTTGGACAGGCTCTAACTCGATCGAAAAATTTAACCAACGGTCCATTAGACCCTAGTATTCGATTGGACGCTCTAGAACTGAAACGTCTTCGTTTCTGGCGAAGTTTAGATTTTATTAGCGAATGTTGCAGATCGTCGGGAATGACTCGTTACGAACCTTTTGCTATTGGTTGCGGTCTGTACGACCGGGAAGCTTTAAACCTGCATCCTAAAAGTGTTCACGAACGTAGTATCTTGTACTTGGGTGATCATTTTTCGCGTAACAACACGCTATTAAGTGACATGGTCCACACCCGGGATTTATGGCTCCTAGCTGACGCTGTGCATCAGAATCGAAACGACATTATCCGTCGGGTACTGGAAGCAGAAGAGAAGAGCGCTGCTTTGGATTGGGAAGACGCATTACAGCACAACCGAACGAGATTTGAAGGAGACGAATTGGACGCCTCGTCGATTATTGAATCGTCCGTGTTAAATTATCGAAGAGAGGGAGTCGGTAGGTTAAGAAAGAACCGACTGATAGAATTCGCCAATAACGTTCTCACTAAAGAACAGAGAGACAGTCTCTGCAACTTTCGTACATCCCAACGAAGGAACATCTCAATCTTTCATTGACGCCTTAATCATTTCTCCCTGTAGAACTGGAGTGTATGAAATGTTGCATTCGTTATTAAAGATTATTAATTTTAGCATTTTGAACACGATTGGTTATGATGCTCATCGCATCATGATGTTCAAAATATTCGTACCGGCTTTACTGGCCGTATTCCTAAGTAACGGGGGTTTAGGAGACGTGTTCGAGAACGGTGCTTTTCAACTCAAGTTGTTTCACGACCAATCTGGAAAGACGACCATTGGCAGCATACTTGAACGCAGCGCCATGCGCGCTGATGCAAACAGGCAATCCAAGAACTATGCCAAGTACGATTCAGCTACGTTAAACGGTGAGTTGACAGAGTCATCCGCTGATCTCCCGCTGGCTATTAACATTGGAGTGAGTCTAAAGAAATGTGAATACGAAAAAAAGATTTTGAACATGGTTAATGACAACATCATTAAAATAGCATTGAGTAAAGAAAAATTGGCATTACAACAAAGACGAGCTAGGAGAATATTGAAAAGCAGAAAGTTGTCATCTGACACCGACTCAAAATGTTACCACTCTAAAAAGACCCGAACGAACGTTAGTAACGAATTAGAGGAAATCGAAGATGAGATGGACGAAGAAGAGTATAATGAAGATTGTACTAATGCAGAAGATATAGAAGAGGAAGATCAACCAGATTGCTGTAGTAGTAGAGATGTCGAGGAGGGATGGATATCTGAGAGGAAGAGATGTTCGGATCCATCAAAGATTTGTGGTTGTGTAATAGTGGTATTCATCCTATCGATCAAGCCGAACTCTTTAAAAAAATAACTTTCAGAAATTATAACAAGTTATGGTTGCTCATGTTTGCAAGGGCTATTGAAGTATTTCGAAAATGGTGTGTTCTGACACCTTCTTCTGTTGATCAGGCCTTCTTTTCTGTTAAGTTTAATCATACTGTGTCACAGATTCACGACTACAATGCTCCAACTATGGTTCACCATGCTAAATTTGTTTCTTCGGGTTACAATTAATATTGAAAATATTATCATAGTTCAACACGGTTTCTTCGGGAGTGTAGTCACCCAACATAGAGTCGTAAACAATCTTCGATGCATTGTATACTTCAGGTTTGTAACTTTCCAAAGCTTCTGCATCCGATGTATTAAAAAACTGCACAAATTCAGATTGCATTCCAAGATAAAATTGGAGAGTTAATCTGCAAACGTTAGCCTTTACCATTGAAAAGACACTAGGACAGAGCAACAACACATCGATATTCCATCCCTTCAATTTTAAAAAGTTCTTATACAGAATGTAAAACAAATACAGAGTCGAAAAGGTTGCATTCTCGTTAGTGTGGAAACTCTTATTTAAATTTAATTTGATTTGAGATAAATAATCATACATCAATATTGCATTAGTGGTAAATTTTTTGTAGTATCCTTTCCAAAGAAGAGATCGAGTACATTGTTTGGTTCAAGCGTTTCTAACCGATACATCGGATTGGTGATAATTTCATCACCAAGAGAGATTTGGGTGTCTTCAGATATCCAGATAGAGGATGGATCTGATGGACCATAAGCAGGCCCGAGCTCAGAACTATAAGACTCATTGATGACACCAGCTGTTGAGTACTGTACAGATTGGGCAATTAAAATACACGAGAAGGGCCTGCCGATCCAGTGCTATAGTGTAGAGAATATTCACACGATTCCTGAGTATTGAGTACAGCCGACGTGTACTGATTACTATTACCTTCCACAGTCAAATACATGAACTTGTAAGCTGGTGTGTCAACGACTGTCGGACACAGAGGTACACCCGCCTGCTGATCCTCGAGATAATCAGATTGCACTAGCAATGTAATGAAAAGTATAGCATTGGTGGAGTTAATAGTGATTAACTTATAAACTCCACCACCTAGTGACTGCACACGCACGTCCAATCGAGCAGTATTTTTTATCATACATTGACAAGTCATCTTCTAATCTTCTCATACTGATAGGTATGTTTCCATGATGGTCAGTTGCTACTACGTTAGTTAATTCCTTCGACCAAGTTAGACACACTTTACCATATCGGTTAGGATAATAATTGCTTTCTAGACCTTTTGGTCCACGCAAACCGATTTCACCTTGAGGACCTCTAAAACCCATCACTCCCTGAGGCCCTTGTGGTCCATTCAAACCCCGTTCTCCTGGGTCTCCCTTAAGACCTTGTGGACCTTGTGGACCTTGTGGCCGGTCATTACTTGCAAGGAACGTTCAGCCCTCCCACCCTCAAAGAGGAAACGGGTAAGACACTCGGCTACCCTTGCACTGGCGCCTTGTCCCAATACATGACGTTGATGGTACCAAAACCCACTGGCGTCCAATCGCACTTGCACGTAACTCGCGAAGAAATCTTAGGCTATGTCGAATTAGTTTTGCAAAATAAACACAACCTCATCGATTACTTTTCGTCTCTAGGAAAACAAGAGACGTGCAACTGTACTTGTGATGTGTTCTGTCCTGTCTTGCACGCCAACGGCAGAGACGGACCTGTCGCAGCTGTACCCAGTCGCGGAAATAGACAGTCAATTTCTGCTCATGTCCACTCTACCTAAGAATGATCTCAGTTTGACATACACTCTCTTGAAGTTACAGGCTGGTGACTTACATGTTATGAACAGCATTGGGCGTACCGACCGTCAAGGGTCTCGGATCAACCTCGATCATCTCAACATCAACACGGGCTGGGACCTCAACACGAAGGTTCCGTTCACGGCTAATGTGTGGTCCGCCAAAAGCAGTAACGTGGCATTCACTCCTTATTCGTGTCGACTTCTCAACAGACCTGCTAATTATCTCAACGACGAGAAATTATGGAAGCCCACGAGATTCAATAGGTCCGCAAAGACCATGGGTGCACAACGGGCACGCTGCAGACATACCTCCTAAATCAGTCTATAACAAAAATAGCATCAATGATATTTACAATCCATCTCTAGGAGACAATCTTGTCGACCAGATTCACAATAAGGCGGTTATGGATGGTCAAGACGGTTCGGTTTCTCGTCGACTAATCGATATGATGGAGAACGCAACAGGCACGTCTCCTTCGACTCTGAACGTTGGGATGTTCAATCCACATGTCGAAGGCAGTAGAGACGTGATTTCCTGCTTTGCCACATCCATATTCACTCATAGACTCTCCACTTACACCGTCCCTCAAAAAGAAGGGTTGGGAAGTGTTCCAGATTCACCCCTATGAACACTCCTGTAGAACCACTCAAAAATCCAACCATCGACTTGAAATCCGGACGAGTTTCATGGTCAATTCCATCTAGCAGTCATTCTCACATAATTTGTAAGCCGCAGCCGCAGATACCCTCACACTCACATGTCTACGGATTGCCCCGTCACCCACCCCCACCTGTTTTATTCAACAATGTAACCCTTGAGGAAGAGGATGAGGAGAATAAAGAGGAGGATCATTACATGTCCATGAATAATTACATTAGCAGTTCTGCACCCAATGCTTCATCATCATGCATTACACCACCGCCTCTTCCTGAACGCAATATGACCATGTAAAGAGTGGAGGCGATTCATGTGTAACCACAATTCAAACCCAAACCAAAACATAGTTCAAAATGAAACAAAGCCAAAGCATAGTTTAAATAATATTAAGAGATAGATATAGATTTTTTATTATTATAAATTAAATACACAATTTGTTAATGAATTTTTTTTTACCCTTCAATATCTGAAGCTTCGGAAGACTAAAACACACATTCACTTTGATCCCTTAAGGCGAATGTGTGTTTTTGAGTTATGATGCATCCAATTCTTAATTGGAGTGTTAACAGAATCTGAAGCTCCGGAAGACTAAAACACACATTCACTTTGATCCCTTAAGGCGAATGTGTGTTTTTCTGTTATGTTGCATCCAATTCTTAATTGGAGTGTTAACAGAATCTGAAGCTCCGGAAGACTAAAACACACATTCACTTCGATCCCTTAAGGCAAATGTGTGTTTTTGAGTTATGATGCATCCAATTCTTAATTGGAGTGTGAACAGAATCTGAAGCTTCGGAAGACTAAAACACACATTCACTTCGATCCCTTAAGGCAAATGTGTGTTTTTCTGTTATGTTGCATCCAAATCTTAATTGGAGTGTTAACAGAATCTGAAGCTCCAGAAGACTAAAACACACATTCACCTCGGTTAAGGTTAGATGACATTTGAATGTTGTCTAAGCTCTATCGAAGTGAATGTGTGTTTTAGTATTACTGAGCGTCTGATTATGTGATATACTGTAACTGGTGTCTTCCCCATGGGACTTTTCTTTTTGTCTTTCTTTGCGTCCCATTTAATGCAACTGAATGTCATCTAAACTCTATCAAAGTGAATGTGTGTTTTTGTTTTTCGAAGCGTCCAATTCTTATACATTTATCAAGGTGAATGTGTATATTTGTATGACGCATCTTAATAAACTTATATTCACATGTAGAGTAAATATTTAACTTTGAGAATACCAACTCTGAAAATATCAGAAGCAAAAAGGTTGGGTCCAATATTTTACATCTCCATGCAAGACAACTTCAATGGCTTATGCTTTAATTTAACAATATGTGAATGAGGGATACACTATATATTCACATGTAAAGTAAATATTTAACTTTGAGAATACCAACTCTGAAAATATCAGAAGCAAAAGGTTGGGTCCAATATTTTACATCTCCATGCAAGACAACTTCAATGGCTTATGCTTTAATTTAACAATATGTGAATGAGGGATACACTAACTTCAGAATATAAACTTTGCATGGGTATATGTACATCGATAGTACAAAGTGGGGTCCAAATCTTCATGGGGGTGCATACAGATTATAAACTTAATTGAGATGAATGTGTGTCTGTGCACTACGGAGCGTCCAATTTCTATCTTTGTCGCGACAAACTACCTAAATTCGAGAATATAACTTTACAGATTCCTACTTTCTCCCTCTCTAATAATTTATATACCTTCCCCTCAGAAAAACTCAATTTTTAGATTAACGCTTAGGAGACGAAATCGTCAAATATCGGACCCCACTCTAGCTAGTGTTGATCATGAACAGATTCTGACTCTATCGGTGAATGTGTGTCGAGGGTGATAATCACCTGCAAAAAACGAGGGTGTTAATTCCACATATGGAAATGACGGGTGTTAATTGCACATATCATATAGTAGTGACGTAACAATACTGTGACGTAGTCTCTAAATTATCTGCAAAAATAGTAGTGATGTAACAATACTGTGACGTAGTCTAGCAATAACACGAGGGTGATAATCACCTGTAACAATACTGTGACGTAGTCACGAGGGTGATAATCACCTGCAAAAATAGTAGTGACGTAACAATACTGTGACGTAGTCTAACAATAACACGAGGGTGATAATCACCTGTAAAAACACGAGGGTGATAATTGCACATGTATTAGTGACGTAACAATACTGTGACGTAGTCTAACAATAACACGAGGGTGATAATCACCTGTAAAAACACGAGGGTGATAATTGCACATGTATTAGTGACGTAACAATACTGTGACGTAGTCTAACAATAACACGAGGGTGATAATCACCTGTAAAAACACGAGGGTGATAATTGCACATGTAGTAGTGACGTAACAATACTGTGACGTAGTCTAACAATAACACGAGGGTGATAATCACCTGTAAAAACACGAGGGTGATAATTGCACATGTAGTAGTGACGTAACAATACTGTGACGTAGTCTATAACAATAACGAGGGTGATAATCACCTGCAAAAATAGTAGTGACGTAACAATACTGTGACGTAGTCACAAGGGTGATAATCACCTGCAAAAACACGAGGGTATAAATTGCACTAACAATCAATACTGTGACGTATGCTCTAACACGAGGGTGATAATCGCACACATGTAGTGACGTAAGCAATACCTCCTATCGATACATACTGTGACGTAGTCGTAGTTTGGCATATCACGCACTTGTTAATGACGTAAGCGTGGTTATCCAATTTTGGCATGTAATAAAGGTATGCCAAATCAAGCTAAATTTGGACATTGTTGGATTCGGCACGATTGATTGAGATGACGTAAATCGTAAGGAGTGTTATGCTCATGCTAAAATGGCAGGAAGCATTGCGTGATTTTTAGTCTTGTTGTTATTTTTCCGATCAATTGATAATAAGGGATGGTTGTTAACACATGCCAAATTTGGATATTGTTGTTGACAAGGTTAATAATGACACCAATGACGTAAGCAATAGCGCTGATTGCACATAACACTTACCTCGAAGTCCGCATGACCTTTGGTGACGTAAGCTGCCAGGGGCGTTGACCACACTTACTTACAAGTCCGCATGACCTTTGGTGACGTAAGCTGCCAGGGGCGTTGACCACACTTACTTACAAGTCCGCATGACCTTTGGTGACGTAAGCTGCCAGGGGCGTTGACCACACTTACTTACAAGTCCGCATGACCTTTGGTGACATAAGCTGCCAGGGGCGTTGACCACACTTACTTACTATAAACACGTCATTATTGCGTGTTGATTGCCAATTTTTTTTTGCATGTCTTTGGCACTGTTTTTTTTTTTTGCCATGTTTTGTTTGTATCGACTCGTATTTGGGAAAATCAGTAGCCATGTGTACGAACATTGGTTTATTGATTAAACATTATAAACACCGATATTTACAAGACATGAATTTCCTATAAACAATACACAATCAGCAACACCTATTTAGCACTTATAAGTGCAGTTCTCATACAGATTGATCTTCAATTTATGCGACTGGTTAGTCAACGATGACATCATTTCCATGGGCTGTGATTCATTCATGAAGCCTGGTGACACAATGTGGATATACCCATCGTCGTTCCACATCGTTAATCTCTCACCATCGATGGCCACATTTGGCAACACTATCCTGGTTCTCTTGGCATCAGGCAAGTCGTCAGTATCCTCATTATGACGCTTGGTATTCGCCTTCTTATTACCAGGAACTGCAACCAATTTGCGGGTGATGAGGACACTCGTCTTAACACGCCATAGCTGATTTTCAGTCGTCTCCTCTTCAACGAAGGGAACAAGCTCATTACCGATTGGAATCGACTCCTCCTCCTTCACTGGAACCGACTCCTCCTCTGGAACTGGAACCGACTCCTCCTCTGGAACTGGAACCATCTCCTCCTCCTTCACTGGAACCGACTCCTCCTCTGGAACTGGAATCGACTCCTCCTCCTTCACTGGAACCATCTCCTCCTCTGGAACTGGAACCGACTCCTCCTCTGGAACATCCTCCTCCTCCTCCTCCTCTTCACCAGGTGCGTAGACTGGAATGTCCACCTCATTATCCTCCTCCTCCTCCTCCTCCTCCTCGTTTTTGTTGTCATCTTCTTCGTCATCCTGTTCCTCCTCTTCCTCTTCGTTATCGTCATCCTCTTCCTCTTCGTTATCGTCGTCGTCATCGTCATCTTCCTCCTCCTCCTCCTCCTCGTTGACTACGTCATCGTCTTCAACCGGACTGTACAAGGGGTACCCATCCTCATCGACATTTTCACTGATAACGACTGGATCATACCTGTTATCGATGAACTTGAAGACACCAGGTGAAACCTCTTCTTTGAATGCAGCTGCTTTGTTATTGATGACGTGTGAATCCATGATGTTCATGTCATCGTCCAACAGTGCGAATTCCCTTATGACGAAGGGATGGTGTTGTCTGAAGATCAATGTGGTCCTGCCATGTTGCAATTCGCGGTGGGTGAAGGGCTTTGAGCACACCACACAATCATACTTGTGATAGTAGTCCATGTGCGTGGAAATGCAAAATCGGTGATTCAAATGACCACAAGCTGATTGGAAGACACGTAGACCTTCCTTGAATGCAGCATCGCATGTCACGCATGTCATTCTGTCTGTTGACTTGACCTTGTAATTTGGCATGACACGGGTGTGATCAATCAATTTTTGCACCATTGCATTACACTTCATTTTGAGATTAATGCCAAATAATTGATATGACGAACAGCACGATGTCAGTAGTCCGCGCAGCGTTGTCTTCCTCTTTAGTGGCAGCGAGATCTTTGTAAGCACTTCCCAGGTTGTTAGACAGGTGGTTTTCTATGACCTTATCCATAATCCGTGATTGAACCCGAGCGTAATTGGACACGTCACACATAAATGGCTATATGGTTAACGGTAATTAAACACATACTCAAGCGATAACTCTAACTACACCACCCTAACGATGAATGAAACCGTATCCACTGAGGAGTACAACTTGGACAGACGCGAACGCCGCGAAGGTGTAGTGTTCAAGGGCAAAGAACACAGAGATTATGTCCTCTCGTTGCCTAATCATGGATCGTGCTACACCCAACACCCCATCGATGTTGAGGCATACGCTCAGTCGGATCTCGTGAATCGATGCAATATCATTATCGATGGGATTCAGGTCACGGAAAAGAATAAAGATCAGATAGATCTATTGAGAAAAAACCTGACTCTATTAATGTACAATGAAGTTAATCCTCTCCAAGTCGCGACTGAGTGCAATATCGTCTTGGATAATGTGCAATTCACAACAGAATACGACAAAGAACAGATAGCAAATTTGAGAGACTGTTTCACCGAATTGATATACCAGCCCTGTGGAAACAGCATCTAAAATCACCACCAAGAACCACGTCATTATGAATTTGTTTTAAGGTTCGTGACAGGCATGCGTCTCCGAAGGTTCACAAGGCAGAATGAATACTGTTATCAAATCTGATGATTTATCTTGGACAACTGTCGATAGCGATCCAGAAGACGATGATGAGAGAGTCAGCATCAGTGGTGGTGAACCAATAGCGATCGGCTTAACATTCAAAACAAGTGATAGTAAAATTTGGTCTGAATGTGTGTCTTTGTCTTACGAAGTGTTCAATTCTGATTTTGTAAGTCTAATGTTTGAGTTAAAGTCTTACAGCTACAAATTCAGAATTGGACACTCCGTAAGACAAAAACACACATTCACTTCAATAGAGTTAAGTCGACATTGAGTTGAGTCTGCGTGTCACCTGTAGCGGTTAACATTTAAAAAAAAAATATTCTTAACTTTCTCTCATCTTTATTACGCATGTGAGAGAGTATACGTAACTTTGAATCTCTGGTGTGTGTATTGTTGAATGTCGACTAAACTCTATTGAGGTGAATGTGTGTTTGTCTTACGGAGTGTGCAATTCTGATTTTGTAAGTCTAATGTTTGAATTAAAGTCTAACTGCTACAAATTCAGAATTGGACACCTGTAAGACAAAAACACACACATTCACTTCAATAGAGTTAAGTCGACATTTAGTGTGTGCTCGCATTGAGTTGAGTCTGCGTGTCGAAGAGACAACAGCGGCGGTGGCGTCTGTCATTTCATTGGTAGGTGTGTAGTAGTCGTGTTTGTGTGCGTGTGTGTCTTAGCCTTGTATGTGGGTGTGTGTGTTTGTATCATCAACAAGATTATAAATACTTAACTGCGTCTCTACCTTAACAGGCAACCATCATTCATCATTGGAGAAAGAGATAGTTTGGAGCAAGCTAGTCTTCAAACAGTCTACAATCAAAATGACGACGATTCCACACATCAGCCATGCGGATTATATGGAACGTCTCCACACAAAATACATAGCTTATGTGGGTGCTCATACCCACATCGTGGATCGAGTCAAGTTAATTTTTAACACTGTCAGACATCCACCCACATTCCTCTCTTCTATTCCTTGTCTTCGAAATTTAAGATCGTGTTAACAGAATCGGAAGCTCTGGAAGACTAAAACACACATTCACCTCGGTTAAGGTTAGATGACATTTGAATGTCGTCTAAACTCCATTAAGGTGAATGTGTGTTTGTCTGTTGTGATGCATCCAATTCTTAATTTGAGTGTTAAGCAACTATTACATACTATGTAACAGTATTGTCAAAATCGGAAGCTCCGGAAGACTAAAACACACATTCACTTCGATTCCTTAAGGCTAATGTGTGTTTTTCTGTTGTGATGCATCCAATTCTTAATTGGAGTGTTAACAGAATCAGAAGCTCCGAAAGATTAATACACACATTCACCTCGATCGAGGTTAGATGACATTTGCACTCTTGTACTTTGTGAGTCCTGGTGAATGTTATTTAAGTTTTTGTCTTGTGAACTTACACTATCGTCTTAACTCTATTGAGGTGAATGTGTGTTTTATCTTAGGAAGCTTACAATGTATAACTCAATCAGTGTTACTCATTTCGGGTGTTTAAAACCAAAGCTAAGTCTACATTTTTATTGTTAACCTTTTTTTTTAAATGTACAAAATAATGTCTTACTCTTTCAAGTGCACTTGGTTATACATGACTTCCATTAATAACCAAATGTAATAAGAAAGTCACCAAGTTAGATTTAACAGCAGCAAGCATAGTGTCAAGTGTGTCTGCATCCTTGCAACGAATTCCGATTTTCTGCACTGTCAATGTAGCGCTAGTTATATCAGACGTCGTCTCGTTGATTGCTTTCCGGTCAAACGACGGAATGGTTACGGTGTGTCGTTACTTGCTTGTGATTTGTGTGAGTCGTTTTAAATGTTGATTTCGGACCAGTGTGAATCACGACAAGATGTGCTGACAAGTGTTCAGCGTCCTTGTCCGCTGCAACCACAAAGCCGACACGTCACTAACGTTTGAATCGTCTCTCGAGAAACCGTAACACACGTTGGTGTTACCTATGCCGAAGACAAAATTTAATTTAATCGTTGGACAACCTTGTTTTTTCATCCTGGATAAGATTTGATTTTCAACATCACTAGCTTTTAAACTCCTAAGGATGTTGCGGTCTGATCGTTGACGGGCTTCAACCTGAGCTAAGATGGACATAACCGCTGATACTAACACAGCACCTGAATACTGATCGAAATCGTAATACACTTGAAAGCAGAATCATTACATAAATTAAAAAGCAAGCAGTCAACGCTCTTAAGAGAAGTGGAGCTCTTGTGTGACAAATATGAGAAAAACCGACACTATGTGAAAACGGACAACAACGCTAGTGTTAGCGTGGACTATAGAGAAGAGTACATATTACGCGTCAAATTGGGTGTTTATTTCATACCTACTTTGGGTAAGGTGTACAAGTTCCTAGACAGTGCAGATAAATTCATCGAATACCTGACAGAGGTAAGCGTCGGATTGCGGTTGAAAGAATGCATACAGAGCGTTGTTGGTGTCGAACGTGTCTGTCCTGAGCATTTCTGTTACGAGTTGCAATATGTGGGACCGGGATTGGATGTGGTGCTCCAAGCAGATGAGAGTATTATTCTAGACACTAGATATCGAGAAATGTGTGTATACAACATGGTGATGTTAAAACATTGTATAGCTGTTGAGGATCAACATCTTTATGATGGATTGTGGTCTTTAGAAAACACCTGTGATTTAGCATGTGTTGATAAGAGATACTACGTCACCATTAGTAGTACGGTGTGGTGTGTGTGGTGGGTGTGGGTGTGGCCCTGCTAAACTGGGTCCAGATTTACCTGATATATTTGCATTTTATATACATTGTTGAAATTATTGCGGAACTAAACCGGGGTGTGTGGGGGTGTGGGTGGTGGTGGTCGTGGCGGCGGCGGCGGCTTAGTAGTAGTAGTAGGAGGCTTAAGGCGGGTGTGAGTGAGTGAGTCACCACCTAAACCACCACCACCACCTAACCTAACCTAAACCACCACCACCACCTAAACCACCACCGACACAGCTGTCACAACCACCTCTCCCCATTCTCGTGGCAAAATTAATTTCGGACGGATTACGAATCACTATATGTCATGACCCCCTGCAGATCTGGACCCCACTTGGAAAACAAGAGGGAGGGGTGTGGGTAGGGTGGCTCAAACTAGGAGGAGGAGGAGGAGGAGGAAGCTACAGATTAGCAGCAGTGGGGTGGGGTGTTGTGGACAAGTTAAAGAACTACGATTATAATATCCGTCTGCGTTATTTTCACTTCAGTTGTCTACCATGTTAGAATTTAGAATCAACCCTTCTAGAACTTGGAAATGAAAGTATCAGACAAATTTGTAATTCTCCTTATGTTACAATTCTTCATGTGTCTACTAATAAGAAGAGGACCAGTCTTGTTGATTTCCATCAGTTTGTTAAGGTTAATTTACCTGCCTCCTTAAAATTATATTTTTCTGTCAGCACTGGAAATCATATTTTTAGTTTCATTAATAAAAGTTTTATCATTTCTTCGAATGTGTTCCATTGTGACATATTTCCATCCAATAGGTTTTTTTTTTTTTTTTTTTTTTTTTTTTACATTGCAGCCTATTGCGCCGGTAGGCTTCTTCCTGGTGGATCCTAATGGTCGGTCCAAGGCTTCTTTCCGGTAGGTCCTGATGGTCGGCCCAGCCCGTTCTGGCGCAGGCGAGTGTTTATAGTGGCGCCATCTTGCATTGGCTCATGCTGCCCTCCCAGAGCTAATCTTTGATCCTAGAATCTAGAGTCCGAGTTGATAGGTGGTCTTCTGGACAGCATGTGGGTAGTTTTAAGCCACTCGGCGGCGGCTGAAAAATCCCAGCTTGGTGGCACCGTGCGGATTGAACTCGTCCTCCTGAACACGAGGCCGTTACTTTTAAGACTCAGCCAACTCCTCCTGTGTTAGGTAAGAACGGAATAAATGAAGTTTTATTTGGATGTAATTGTGATAACGGGATAAAAGGATAATAAAAAAGGAAGGAATATTGGGTATATATACAAAAAATTAAATCAATGATTTTATTATTCTATAAAATAGGGATGGGGGTTCACTTTGTACACTCTTGATGAGTTTCATCCAAGATGGAAAGTAGTAAATGCCCATTTTATTAGGTATCTTCGTCTTAATAAATCTATAACCTAAAAATTCGGTGGTTATATTTGTACTCATGTTTTCTAATAGAAAACATGTCCACAACAACACCAAGAACAAGTCATCTAACAACATTCATCCATTTTTGAATTTAAAATTCGATAAATTAGAATTGTCTAAGTCAGTTCGTCGAAATAATTTTTTGAAGAATTACATTCAGGTTGTAAGAGATTTTAAATTGGGTATTCTACCTGCTGACATATCCAGAGAAATAGAAATCGTTTCTTTGAATGACTCGAATGTAGCTTGCGTCGTGACACCATTAGGTCTTCATGTCGCATTGGTGGCTAGTAAACTTATAGTTTACCCGCGTCAGTACCAATTCGAAAACGTGTTCTGTTCGGAGGGAAAACAACATAGCCTTGTTTTTAATCCTAGTACGTCCAAGTGGAGTAGCGGGTGTAGCATCAACTTTAACATCTTTAAAATCCAACAGTCTTATGGCCGAAGAAAATTTTTATCGCTGAAGGACATATACATTGTAGGAGAAGATCCGACGTTATCTTTGATCAAATATCTCTTTGACATCAAATGGACAGGACACGGGACGGAACAACACCCTTCACCTGCGGTGATTTTAAAGAGACACATGTTCTTTCTGAACGACGAGCTTTGAGTCTGGTGTTTCTCTTTGGTTTGATGATATTGTTTCTTTTGTTTTAATAAGGCTAGATGTTGATGTCAAAGTAGATCATGTCAACAGGTACATGAAGATCGTTGAAAAACACCTCCTGTTTTTTAAATTATGTCGTGAGTGCTTTAGATGGATTCAAAGACCTTCCTTTTTCCTCAAAGAGAAATATTGACGAATATGTCTACTACCAACAACATCCAGGGCAACTTCTACAGGTTTTGATGTAATTGGTATTTGTCTAATAAAATCATACTATATTCTAGTGTTATTTTATTTTCCTTACAGCTTATGTTACATTTAATGTTGAAAATATCATCATAGTTTAACACGGTTTCTTCGGGTTACAATTAATATTGAAAATATCATCATAGTTCAACACGGTTTCTTCGGGAACGTAGTCACCCAACATAGAGTCGTAAACAATCTTCGATGCATTGTATACTTCAGGTTTGTAACTTTCCAAAGTTGCTGCATCCGATGTATTAAAAAAACTGCACAAATTCAGATTGCATTCCAAGATAAAATTGGAGAGTTAATCTGCAAACGTTAGCCTTTACCATTGAAAAGACACTAGGACAGAGCAACAACACATCGATATTCCATCCCTTCGATTTAAAAAGTTCTTATACAGAATGTAAAACAAATACAGAGTCGAAAAGGTTGCATTCTCGTTAGTGTGGAAACTCTTATTTAAATTTAATTTGATTTGAGATAAATAATCATACATCAATATTGCATTAGTGGTAAATTTTTTGTAGTATCCTTTCCAAAGAAGAGATCGAGTACATTGTTTGGTTCAAGCGTTTCTAACCGATACATCGGATTAAATTTAGATTTCATCATTTCCAATAACGAAACCACAAAAGAATGCATTACGTTATGAACCGATATCATATTTTTTAAAATCCAAGATACAGAGTCAATCCCATACTTCATGAGTTTTCCCATGTCTTTCCTTCTGCTAGTGTCATCTACCAAGATTGTGAGTAACTCCACCGCTGGGTAAGAACCTAAGACACAACTGAGGTTATTCAGGTTACCATTGTCTTCGTTTATAGACGGAGTTTTATTTAACTTAGCATTTTTTTAAATTAAGGTTGTGGAGTATAAACTAGAGATGCGTTTATCATTTTCACTGATTAAGTTCTCCTGAGTAAGAACATCACTTTCGTACATAAAATAATTTCCAGCTCGGTTGTATTCGATAGAAGCACCTATCACATCGACGTTGTCTGTTATCAATTTAGGGTTAGCTTTAAAACTCGGACGCAACAATTTTTTTCTATCCTCCAATGATTTGGGTTGTTCAATTTCCATTTTGTCTTCGCTGGGTTGTTCAACTTCCATTTTTTCTTCCCGTAGTTCTTCTTCGCCTCTTGTAGCGCTAGTTGATAGTGGTGGTGGTGGAGGAGGCTCCTCTCGTGGGGGATCTTCTGGTGCACTATCTACCTCTGCATCTCCCACAATCATTGCTACCTCTGCATCTCCCACAATCATTGGTGCAGGCTCTTCTGGTGTTTGATATCCTGGTATTGTATCTACCACAATCATTGATGTAGGATCTAATGCTGCAGGTGTAGGCTCTCCTGGTGGTGAAAGTGGTGGTGGTGGTGGTAGCGGTGATAGTGGTGGTGGCGGTGGCATTGGTTGCAAAGGTAGCGGTGGTGGTGATGGTGGCGGTGGTAGCGGTGGCATTGGTTGCAAAGGTAGCGGTGGTGGTGATGCTGGATCATTTAGGCTTTCTTCCATTTCCATTTGTATCGAATTATTTTCAACATTCGAGCTTTCTTCTATGGTGTCATTGCTAACCGGCTCATTTAAAAGGGCTTCTTCTGTGCTTTCTGTTATTGAATCGCTCATTCAGGATGGAAAAGGACAACAACAACGACAGTAGCTATAAGTCAGTTGCTTCTGCTACGTTGAAGGAATTGAATTATTATTATAAAACTTTAAAACAATGTATATCGTCACAACCAGAAATACGAAAACATTGTTATAACAATCAGGTGAATCACAAAGGGCCGGTTCTCGGTTGTTCTCACTGTCAACAGAGTTACAATAGTCATCTGGATGATGAAGAAGATTCAGACCGCACGCAAGATATACTTACAACAGCTGCGTTCTATGGCTTGATTCTCTCTACTGGATCGCTAACCAATTCAAATTTAGTTTCTTTGTGTTCTAGGTTGCAGAAACACGATAGGAGTCTTGCGTCGTTAAATTACGACAGTTTTGTCGACGTTGTATATAGTGATTTTGATCCGCTCGAGGTGGATCTCTTGAATCAACATCAACAGCAACAACCACATCAGCAGCATCAAGACAACCGCAACGACAAGAAAAAGGATGAATCCGTACTTGAGACAATTGAAGTCGGTGATGATTGCCCCTTACTCGGCGACACCTTCGTGAGAGAGAGTGTTGAACGACCAACTGTCGACTCTATACCACGCGTTAGAGTTGTACGATCAAAATCTCGACGGTGAGAAATATTTATCTTCAAATACAGCTTCGGATGCTAACATCATTACATGCACTATGTTTTCAGAAACACCCATGACCAGAGACATGTTACCCGGACAGTACAACTCTAACATGTTAAAGTTAGTCGCCTCAAGCGGATCTGTTGTACCAGTGCGAGGATTACACAGTCGTCCGGTCACTTGCAGTATAACTGCGACACCAGTGTTAATCAGCAACTCTTTCTTGTTAAAGTTTTTGTGGACAAGGCTATGTATAATAGAATGTTAGTCTTCAATCTCGAAACTGACTTCACTACTGTTAATAAAAACATCAATGTGGAAATCGGAGAACGAATGATTGCGGCTTGGATGAAAGTGTGTCACGCTCGTCACATCATGCGTCTCTATCCTGAGTTGTCCTCATCCGTGTTGATGAACGATTGTGTTAATGATTGGATTTGCGTTTCTGGTCGTAAAGATGTCACCGACCCAGAACAAATCATTACTCTTTTTTCAACAGTATTTCTCAAGCATGTTAAAACTAAAAAGTGCTCAAATTAAGTGAGAATAGTAATGTTGTTAAGTTAAACGAATCAGCTAATTCTTTCTTGCATGCTTACGGATCTCTTCTCTTGGCGTCTCGACCTAGTCCTGTTGTTGTTCAGAACGGACGACAATCGCTACCGAGATGTTCGCCAAGGTTGGTGGATTTTCGATCTAGTCCTGTTGTTATTCAGAATCGACGACAATCGATGACGAGAAGTAATAGCTGCTCACCATCTTCACCCAAAGTAGCGGCAAGTTCTCCTCTGGAGAGTCATCATATATTCGGTAGGTCAAGCCGTCTCACTTATTAATGTGTTCCTTAACATTGCACATTTTCTTCAGAAAACGGATGTCGATAACACTTTAGATGCATTGAAGAGTGAAATTGAGAAAGTTCGTTTACCGTATTTAGACTTGGCACAAATTAGAAATATTTTAGAAAAAAATGACATGTCTGTTCTTACTAATGATCCTCACGGATTCTTGAACACTGTGACGTAGTCTCAGCAAAAATAGTAGTGATGTAACAATACTGTGACGTAGTCTAATAATAACACGAGGGTGATAATCACCTGCAAAAACACGAGGGTGTTAATTGCACATATAGTAGTGACGTAATAACACTGTGACGTAGTCTAATAATAACACGAGGGTGATAATCACCTGCAAAAAACACGAGGGTGGTGTGAACAACGTTCAAAACTTTTTTAATCAGGAAAGGAAACTAGTAAACAACAATGAAGCAGCAGCAGCAGCAGCGATCGACTTTACCAGTAAAGGACCGAAGGATCTTCCGATTTCGGATATCCTATCTTTTCTCAAAAACGATTTTGAAAATATTATGAAATGTATAATAAGTCGTTTAATGGTAGTGGTAAGCGAAAAAGAATTTGAAATTATTGCCGATCTTTGTAAAGAAAAAATTAAAATGATGGTTGATAGTAAACACGTGGCGGTCAATCCCCAAAAAAATTTAGAGAATGTAAGCACTAAAGTTATACTCGAGAGCAATGCCACAGGGGTGTACATAGACGGGGATGGCTTGATCTCACATCTGTCCGATGTTCAAAGACCAGATCAAACCTTAAAGACATCGGACACAATTTGATAAGAAATCTACTTAACATTATCAAAGCCTATAAAATCTCACCAATAACTCACTCAAAGAAACTATGTATGAAAATATGTTCACGGCTGCTATTCCGTTCTCTTCTGTGTTCGCAAGGTTCTTGTATGACGACATCGAAGGTTATGGTGCACACCTACAAGCTGTGTTAGCAGAATTAAAACTTTGATTCAATAAAATATATATTTATAACTAACATGTCTTAATAGCCAAAAAGTGGGGTCCGGTATTTTACGTCTCCGTGCAAGACAAAAGCAATGACTTATGCTTTAATTTCGCAACATGTGGATGAGGGATACACGAACTAAACTACATGGCATGTGAGGTAAACAAAGTGTATACACAAGGTATCGACAGGGTGGGGTCCGGATCTACATAGGGGTATACACAAGGTATCGACAGAGTGGGGTCCGGATCTACATAGGGGTATACACAATCTTCTTTGACGACACTTCGCCCGAAGGCACTTCTCTGAGCGTAATCCGTTAACCCTACGCGAGGTAGATCATTGGGATGGTCAACACAACTTGAAATCAAATCGTCAATAGTGATGGAATCCGAGTTGATAGACTTCATGAAGACAATGTTACATAGACGTTGGATACAATCGCTCTTATCTTCCGTCAATAATCGTTTGATGAAAGCAGCAGGTCTAGAAGCGAGGAAAGCTCTTCGACCCAATAGAAAGGAGATGAAGTGTTTTTCGGTAAACTTGTTCCAATTCCTTGTATCGAAACCATTGAAATCAAATCCTTCTGTTATGGTGGACATGATGTTTTCATAAAATTCATCGTTAGTACCCAACATCCCCAGCATGTAAGCTGTGTAAGTGTAGAAAAAGGTAGTGTCTTCTTCAATATCAAAGAAACGTCCTTCCCTCTCACATCTTGAGAAATAGGAATTGGATGTGGGTAATACTGCTGAAGATTTCCAAGACCGACTGACAATGTAGAGACTCGTGATGAACGGGAGTAGTCTCTTGGCGTCGTCTCCATTCGTCCCATTGAGTGCATAAATTTCCCAATTTTCAATGCACAACCTGAACACAATACAAGACATTAACACTCTGGTAAAAGTAAAAGTCTCTCTGTTAGTGGCTTCCAGAGACATTAGAAATGTTACCCTCTCATCAACAGTGAGATCTGCTTCATCATTCCAACGCGATAACCTTATGTTTTCATTTTGAGTTTCTTTCAGATTGATTTTAGAAGCTGTGTCGTTACTAGAGAGGAATTCGCTACAATTAATAAAGTTTTCGGTTGAACGCGAATCGTCGGCATTCATGATCGTTTCGTAAGCTCACAGTAGCTCAAGTGGGGCCTAAAATTTGTCAATTTTGTCTCATAAGTAGGTCCTACACATCACCTAAAAAATTGAAAGGTTGACTGAGGGGTAGAGAAAATGGGATTATAGAGTTTAGAAATATAAAAAAAAAGCCTTTAATCTTTCATCTACTTTATTTGAATACAGAGGTGAGTAATTCTTCAACCAGTAGAGTTTGATTTATTCTTCAACCAGAAGAGATATGGGTTGAGTTAGAGACAAGACAGTTCTGTCAGGTATACCTAATAATTGTAGTTCGTCAAGATCTTCTTTACTTGCTTTATTCAATTTGTTTTTCAGAAACAACAGATAGGGAGTCACAACGTCTTCTATACTCTTCGACAACAAAGATGGGACGGTGATTGATTGTTGTACATCTGATGCATCTCTCAAACGGTTGTAAGCGTTAACAGCAGCGAAGTAGGCAAACTGCGTCCATCCTGGAGTGTCTGTACACAAGCCGTGACGAAAACGTTGACATTGTTTCACCAAACCCGCGAACACCACATATACATTGGGGGATAACCACATATCTCTGACTCTTCCCGTCTTTGGCTCCAAGAATGACACCGGTAGAAACTTTGAATTGAAATGTTGGTCGCTTTGCTTGTTGTATAATTTCATTCGAAATGTATGACGTATGGTCAAAGCAACCAGTAGAACGATTAACATTAAAATGCTGAACACACCCAACACGTGAGACCAATTTAAATAGCGCAATTCAGTCATTGTTTTGTTAATATGTCTCTGTTTTTAGTTTCATGTTCCATGCCTCTTCAAGATTTTTCACAGACATTATTGATTCTGGAAACACTACTTCTGAATTGTCGATTTCATGCACATGTAAATAACCTTGTTTAATGAAATTGATATTAATTTCATATTTTTGAAGATTTTCATTGGTTTGGAATAAGTTATTATTTAACGTGGCATGAACTTTAAAATCGTCAATGATAGGTTTGTTGTTATTGATTGGAAGAGTCATGTTTTTACGAAAATTAAGAAATGCAAGGAGATCATTGTTGTTGAGTAAATCGATGAATCCGTGAGGATTATCAGTTATTTTTAAATTCATGGCTAACGCTCTCGGCATGACGTATTCAATGATTGTGTTCGTCTCATTGTTAAATTTAGAAGAGGGTGTGGCGAGAGCAACAGCGGCGGCGGCTTTGCGTTTACGGCGAAGTGCTGCCGCTGCCGCACTCGGATCTGTTATGATAATCTCTACCCCGCCATTCAATAGAGTGTTGGGTAGAGTCACCTTCATGACAGCGTCCATCTGCAATGTATTGTGTGTCTTTATCTTCTGAAGCTTCCGATTCTGAATTTAGTTCGTACTGAATGTCGTCTAACCTTGTGTGAGTTGAATGTGTGTCTTTATCTTCCGAAGCTTCCAATTCTGAATTTAGTTTGTACTGAATGTCGTCTAACCTTGTGTGAGTTGAATGTGTGTCTTTGTCTTCCGAAGTTTCCGATTCTGAATTTAGTTCGTACTGAATGTCGTCTAACCTTGTGTGAGGTGAATGTGTGTCTTTGTCTTCCGAAGTTTCCGATTCTGAATTTAGTTCGTACTGAATGTCGTCTAACCTTGTGTGAGTTGAATGTGTGTCTTTGTCTTCCGAAGCTTCCGATTCTGAATTTAGTTCGTACTGAATATCGTCTAACCTTATGTGAGGTGAATGTGTGTCTTTGTCTTCCGAAGCTGCGATTCTGATTTTTAGTTCGTACTGAATGTCGTCTACCTTTGATTGAAGTGAATGTGTGTTTTTGTTTTCCGATACTTCCGATTCTGAATTTAGTTTTTATATTTAAAACAAAATGCGATGCAAGTAACATCATGGATTTTAAATATGTTAAAGTTGATGCTACACCCGCTACTCCACTTGGACGTACTAGGATTAAAAACAAGGCTATGTTGTTTTCCCTCCGAACAGAACACGTTTTCGAATTGGTACTGACGCGGGTAAACTATAAGTTTACTAGCCACCAATGCGACATGAAGACCTAATGGTGTCACGACGCAAGCTACATTCGAGTCATTCAAAGAAACGATTTCTATTTCTCTGGATATGTCAGCAGGTAGAATACCCAATTTAAAATCTCTTACAACCTGAATGTAATTCTTCAAAAACATATTTCGACGAACTGACTTAGACAATTCTAATTTATCGAATTTTAAATTCAAAAATGGATGAATGTTGTTAGATGACTTGTTCTTGGTGTTGTTGTGGACATGTTTTCTATTAGAAAACATGAGTACAAATATAACCACCGAATTTTTAGGTTTTAGATTTATTAAGATGAAGATACCTAATAAAATGGGCATTTACTACTTTCCACCTTGGATGAAACTCATCAAGAGTGTACAAAGTGAACCCCCATCCCTATTTTATAGAATAATAAAATCATTGATTTAATTTTTTGTATATATACCCAATATTCCTTCCTTTTTATTATCCTTGTATCCCGTTATCACAATTACATCCAAATAAAACTTCATTTATTCCGTTCTTACCTAACACAGGAAGTACCCTATTGGATGGAAATATGTCACAATGGAACACATTCGAAGAAATGATAAAACTTTTATTAATGAAACTAAAAATATGATTTCTAGTGCTGACAGAAAAAATATAATTTTAAGGAGGCAGGTAAATTAACCTTAACAAACTGATGTAAATCAACAAGACTGGTCCTCTTCTTATTAGTAGACACATGAAGAATTGTAACATAAGGAGAATTACAAATTTGTCTGATACTTTAATTTCCAAGTTCTAGAAGGGTTGATTCTAAATTCTCACATGGTTGACAACTGAAGTGAAAATAACGCAGACGGATATTATAATCGTAGTTCTTTAACTTGTCCACAACACCCCACCCCACTGCTGCTAATCTGTAGCCTCCCTCCCTCCTCCTCCTCTTAGTTTGAGCCACCCTACCACCCACCCACCCCTCCCTCTTGTTTTCCAAGTGGGGTCCAGATCTGCAGGGGGGTCATGACATATAGTGATTCGTAATAAGTCCGAAATTAATTTTGCCACGAGAATGGGGAGAGGGTGGTTGTGACAGCTGTGTAGGTGGTGGTTTAGGTGGTGGTGGTGGTTTAGGTTAGGTTAGGTGGTGGTGGTGGTTTAGGTGGTGACTCACTCACTCACACCCGCCTTAAGCCTCCTACTACTACTACTACTAAGCCGCCGCCGCCGCCACGACCACCCACCCACCCACACCCCCACACACACCCCGGTTTAGTTCCGCAATAATTTCAACAATGTATATAAAATGCAAATATATCAGGTAAATCTGGACCCAGTTTAGCAGGGCCACACACCCACACCCACCACACACACACACCGTACTACTAATGGTGACGTAGTATCTCTTATCAACACATGCTAAATCACAGGTGTTTTCTAAAGACCACAA
This sequence comes from Eriocheir sinensis, assembly GCF_024679095.1. Classification (NCBI taxonomy): domain Eukaryota; kingdom Metazoa; phylum Arthropoda; class Malacostraca; order Decapoda; family Varunidae; genus Eriocheir; species Eriocheir sinensis. The sequence goes on from NW_026112009.1 coordinate 843,238, forward strand.
TCCATCATAAAGATGTTGATCCTCAACAGCTATACAATGTTTTAACATCACCATGTTGTATACACACATTTCTCGATATCTAGTGTCTAGAATAACACTCTCATCTGCTTGGAGCACCACATCCAATCCCGGTCCCACATATTGCAACTCGTAACAGAAATGCTCAGGACAGACACGTTCGACACCAACAACGCTCTGTATGCATTCTTTCAACCGCAATCCGACGCTTACCTCTGTCAGGTATTCGATGAATTTATCTGCACTGTCTAGGAACTTGTACACCTTACCCAAAGTAGGTATGAAATAAACACCCAATTTGACGCGTAATATGTACTCTTCTCTATAGTCCACGCTAACACTAGCGTTGTTGTCCGTTTTCACATAGTGTCGGTTTTCATATTTGTCACACAAGAGCTCCACTTCTCTTAAGAGCGTTGACTGCTTGCTTTTTAATTTATGTAATGATTCTGCTTTCAAGTGTATTACGATTTCGATCAGTATTCAGGTGCTGTGTTAGTATCAGCGGTTATGTCCATCTTAGCTCAGGTTGAAGCCGTCAACGATCAGACCGCAACATCCTTAGGAGTTTAAAAGCTAGTGATGTTGAAAATCAAATCTTATCCAGGATGAAAAAACAAGGTTGTCCAACGATTAAATTAAATTTTGTCTTCGGCATAGGTAACACCAACGTGTGTTACGGTTTCTCGAGAGACGATTCAAACGTTAGTGACGTGTCGGCTTTGTGGTTGCAGCGGACAAGGACGCTGAACACTTGTCAGCACATCATGTCGTGCTTCACACAGGTCCGACATCCACATTTAAAACGACTCACACAAATCACAAGCAAGTAACGACACACACCGTAACCATTCCGTCGTTTGACCGGAAAGCAATCAACGAGACGACGTCTGATATAACTAGCGCTACATTGACAGTGCAGAAAATCGGAATTCGTTGCAAGGATGCAGACACACTTGACACTATGCTTGCTGCTGTTAAATCTAACTTGGTGACTTTCTTATTACATTTGGTTATTAATGGAAGTCATGTATAACCAAGTGCACTTGAAAGAGTAAGACATTATTTTGTACATTTAAAAAAAAAGGTTAACAATAAAAAGGTAGACTTAGCTTTGGTTTTAAACACCCGAGTAACACTGATTGAGTTATACATTGTAAGCTTCCTAAGATAAAACACACATTCACCTCAATAGAGTTAAGACGATATTGTAAGTTCACAAGACAAAAACTTAAATAACATTCACCAGGACTCACAAAGTACAAGAGTGCAAATGTCATCTAACCTCGATCGAGGTGAATGTGTGAAATAATCTTTCGGAGCTTCTGATTCTGTTAACACTCCAATTAAGAATTGGATGCATCACAACAGAAAAAACACACATTAGCCTTAAGGAATAGAAGTGAATGTGTGTTTTAGTCTTCCGGAGCTTCCGATTTTGACAATACTGTTACATAGTATGTAATAGTTGCTTAACACTCAAATTAAGAATTGGATGCATCACAACAGACAAACACACATTCACCTTAATGGAGTTTAGACGACATTCAAATGTCATCTAACCTTAACCGAGATTTAGTCTTCCAGAGCTTCCGATTCTGTTAATACTCGTATTAAGAATTGGATGCATCACAACAGACAAACACACATTCACCTTAATGGAGTTTAGACGACATTCAAATGTCATCTAACCTTAACCGAGGTGAATGTGTGTTTTAGTCCTCCAGAGCTTGATTCTGTTAACACTCGTATTAAGAATTGGGTGCATCACAACAGACAAACACACATTCACCTTAATGAATGGAGTTTAGATTCTCATTGAATGTCGTCTCAACTCCATTGAGGTGAATGTGACTTTGTACTATGTAGCGTCCAATTCTAACTTTGATAGATCAGAATCGGACGCTCAGTAAGTCAAATACACATTCACCTTAACAGAGTTTAGAATGTCGTCTCAACTCCATTGAGGTGAATGTGTGACTTTGTACTATGTAGCGTCCAATTCTAACTTTGATAGACATCAGAATCGGACGCTAAGTAAGTCAAACACACACATTCACCTTAACAGAGTTTAGATTCTCATTGAATGTCGTCTCAACTCCATTGAGGTGAATGTGTGACTTTGTACTATGTAGCGTCCAATTCTAACTTTGATAGACATCAGAATCGGACGCTAAGTAAGTCAAACACACACATTCACCTTAACAGAGTTTAGATTCTCATTGAATGTCGTCTCAACTCCATTGAGGTGAATGTGTGACTTTGTACTATGTAGCGTCCAATTCTAACTTTGATAGACATCAGAATCGGACGCTCAGTAAGTCAAACACACACATTCACCTTAACAGAGTTTAGATTCTCATTGAATGTCGTCTCAACTCCATTGAGGTTCACCTTAACAGAGTTTAGAGTCTCATTGAATGTCGTCTCAACTCCATTGAGGTGAATGTGTGACTTTGTACTATATTGCGTCCAATTCTGATGTCTGAATGTCGTCTAAACTTCATTGAGGTGAATATATGTCTTTGCCTTACTGAGCGTCCGATTCTACACATCCGAATCAGATACATTATATTTATAATTTATTAAACTGAACTATATTTTTTGAGCAGTGTGAATTTGAAATTTTTTTTGAAGTATCGAATTTTTAAACACTTCAAAACCAAAGAAATATAACTATTTTCATTTAAGAAAAGTTAAATGAGAAAGAAGATTCAAAGTGCAAGCCAAAGTCAGAATTGGACGCTATATGGCACACAGTACCTAGCAACGATACAATATTGGACCCCAGTCTTTCTGTTGTATAGGCAAAATGTTGAATTATCCTAAGCTACCATTTTCATCTAAGAAAAGAGAAAATACTCAAGATCCAATGTCGATGTGTCCGTTTCGGATATACCAGAATCAGAATTGGACGCTACCCGCTTTCCCTGCTGCATGGGGATTGTGACACATGGCACATACTTAGTAACGATACAATATTGGACCCCAGTCTTTCTGTTATAAAGACAAAAGGATAACACTAACAACAACAATACAATATTGTACCCCAGTCCTAAATTTGAAATATTGGATCAAACCTGGAGTGTTAACAGAATCGGAAGCTCCGGAAGACTAAAACACACATTCACCTCGATCCATTATGGCGAATGTGTGATTTTCAGTTATGATGCATCCACTTCTTACGGACTACGTAAGACAAGGAAATACATTCACTTTTAGTTGGAGTAGACACTGCGGTGTGACAATTATCGAAACATATTTACGAGATGAGGAAGTTAAGAAATATTCACCTAACAAATTAATTTGAGTTTTAAGCAACATACACAGACAAACTCAGAATTCTAAAGTCATAAGAAAAGTATCCACGCCGATACTGAATATCATCTAACCTTATGTGACTTCCGAAGCTTCCGATTCTGAATTTAGTTCGTATTGAATGTCGTCTAACCTTGTGTGAGGTGAATGTGTGTCTTTGTCTTCCGAAGCTTCCGATTCTGAATTTAGTTCGTACTGAATGTCGTCTAACCTTGTGTGAGGTGAATGTGTGTCTTTGTCTTCCGAAGCTTCCGATTCTGAATTTAGTTCGTACTGAATGTCGTCTAACTTTGTGTGAGGTGAATGTGTGTCTTTGTCTTCCGAAGCTTCCGATTCTGAATTTAGTTCGTACTGAATGTCGTCTAACCTTGTGTGAGGTGAATGTGTCTTTATCTTCTGAAGCTTCCGATTCTAAATTTAGTTCGTACTGAATGTCGTCTAACCTTGTGTGAGGTGAATGTGTTTCTTTGTCTTCCGAAGCTTCCGATTCTGAATTTAGTTCGTACTGAATGTCGTCTAACCTTGTGTGAGGTGAATGTGTATCTTTGTCTTCCGAAGCTTGATTCTGAATTTAGTTCGTACTGAATGTCATCTAACCTTGTGTGAGGTGAATGTGTGTCTTTGTCTTCCGAAGCTTCGATTCTGAATTTAGTTCGTACTGAAGGTCGTCTAACCTTGTGTGAGGTGAATGTGTCTTTGTCTTCCGAAGCTTCCGATTCTGAATTTAGTTCGTACTGAATGTCATCTAACCTTGTGTGAGGTGAATGTGTATCTTTGTCTTCCAAAGCGTCCGATTCTGAATTTAGTTCGTACTGAATGTCGTCTAACTTTGATTGAAGTGAATGTGTGTCTTTGTCTTCCAAAGCTTCCGATTCTGAATTTAGTTCGTACTGAATGTCATCTAACCTTGTGTGAGGTGAATGTGTATCTTTGTCTTCCAAAGCGTCCGATTCTGAATTTAGTTCGTACTGAATGTCGTCTACCTTTGATTGAAGTGAATGTGTGTCTTTGTCTTCCAAAGCTTCCGATTCTGAATTTAGTTCGTACTGAATGTCGTCTACCTTTGATTGAAGTGAATGTGTGTCTTTGTCTTCCAAAGCTTCCGATTCTGAATTTAGTTCGTACTGAATGTCGTCTACCTTTGATTGAAGTGAATGTGTGTCTTTGTCTTCCAAAGCTTCCGATTCTGAATTTAGTTCGTACTGAATGTCGTCTAACCTTGTGTGAGGTGAATGTGTATCTTTGACTTCTAAAGCTTCCGATTCTGAATTTAGTTCGTACTGAATGTCGTCTACCTTTGATTGAAGTGAATGTGTGTCTTTGTCTTCCAAAGCTTCTGATTCTGAATTTAGTTCGTACTGAATGTCATCTAACCTTGTGTGAGGTGAATGTGTGTCTTTGTCTTCCAAAGCTTCTGATTCTGAATTTAGTTCGTACTGAATGTCGTCTAACCTTGTGTGAGTTGAATGTGTGTCTTTATTTTCCGAAGCTTCCGATTCTGAATTTAGTTCGTACTGAATGTCGTCTAACCTTGTGTGAGTTGAATGTGTGTCTTTATCTTCCGAAGCTTCCAATTCTGAATTTAGTTCGAATTTGTTTAGTTCCATTTAATTCTTCCCTAATGGTGGTCGGACGTCTAATCGTCCTCGACCGAAATTTTCAAACCAATATGTTTATCGAAGATGAAAAAAATGATTCAAACCGTTACCAATACAGACTCTTATCTCTGGTCAAGAAGATTGCCATTGAGAACGTCAACAACATCAACATCAACGTTTCGTCAAAAACCACCGAAGATATCGTAACGCGATCTTCTTTAGAAAATACGAAAGTAACAATGTCAGAAAAATTACGGTCGATGATTATCAGCAAAGAAGACGAACTCAAAATTCAACAGTGGGGATTAGACACTCGCAGTTTGGTCAAAGTGAGTGTGTGTTTCCGTTGCGACAAACCGTCTCACCAGGACAGGCGACCGAGCATGCATGTTTCTCTAACGCCCTATTATTGGCGCACATTAGAGAATATCACTGATTGTGTCGATAAATTGATCACTCAAGCCTATGAATCGTACAACTTCAACGAGACACAGTTTGAAAGGATTGCTGATAACGCTGTAAGACATATTGAATCAAAACAAATTTATATTTTATACACTATCCGAAAAATATGTTACGTGTGATAAATAAATGCGGGATGACAGACAACACCTGGCATCAATAGTCAAGCATCCATCCGATGTAAGAAGGGTGGAGGCGGTCCTTCCCAGTATCATGACTGTGACGCAAGAGAGGAAGGATAAGGATGGAGGAGGGGAGGGAAGGATCGGGTGGGATGCTCCTTGCGTACAAATACAAGCCCAGCACTTGAGTGTACCAATAGTAAGAGCAGGCGGGCTTCGTTGAAGACAAAACCGTCAAATATTATTTACTATTTTAAGTAAAGTGACACGCGAAAATATTTTGTTGTTCAATAATAATAAGTTTTACGAATCTATTAACAAAATTGAGTCTTTTTATTCGTCCTTCAGATGTCTTGGAACGGCATCATCGCCGTCACATAGAAGAATGGAAGAGATGTTTTACCAGATTGGTCAACAATGGTAATATAGAACAATTCAACAGAGCCGTTGCCAATATAAAATCAACTGCCACTACAGTTGGCATGACCATAAGAACAGATACAGACTCTTACTTTACTTGTTTTGACAAATCAGGATTCGATTGCTTCAATCTGTTGAACAGTCATCAAGTATCTTTTGAAATTCACACCGATATTGATCTACTTCTCTTCCTAGCTGTTTTTTTGAAACACAACTGCTTATGGGATGTGATACCCATGGGTGTGCTCAATCACGACGTGCTAGATTACGTTACTCTATTCTTCAAGCAGGAGCAGGGCAGCAGCGAAGGAGGTTCGCGTTCATTCTATGTCTATGACACGTTTGCTGCTATCATCCCACGCTGTCGCGAACCAGTACCAACCGGCACCGCCGCCGCTAGCAACGACAACAGCAGCAATATCAATAACGAAAAGAACTACACGGCCGCAAGACGTCTTCTCTCCATCAACACTCACAATCAGCATTGCATCCATGGACAAGAGAGTCAAATAAGATTGGGTGAGAAGGAGAAATGTCTTTCATGTTTCTGTCACCTTTTCTTCATGGTTAAGTCGAGTGTTGTAATCAAACGAAGAGATGAATTGCAGTCTTACATCGAAAACTGTATGGAAAAGTACGTTGATCAGCGGTTGATTATTCACTTGGATCGTTTGTCTGACCTTCGACCTGAAGACAAATTGGGACCTGATTTTAAATTTTGGAATCTGATTTTTAAGTTGCAAACATAACGATTTTGGGAAGATGGTGTTGATAGTGGTGCTCAACTGTTTCGTCTTCAACAACAAAGGAAGAGCAGAAGGATATTGGTTTGATGTCTTGTTCGTCGGACCTAACTCTTGAGATTCCAAAATGCTTCTTTTGAGGAAAAGAAGTTTAAAGACTACAACGAACTGGCATGTCTGGAAACGCTGCGACGCTTGCCGATGCCCAACGAGGAGATAGTACACCGTCTCGTCTTCGAGGCCCATTGCAGAGGAGAATCACTGACAGCTGCAGGCGAGGTGATATCAGATGTGTGTCAACTAGTTTACAAAATAAAAATGGACATTGAAAACAGAAGATTCGAATTTGACGATAATAATGTTCTAAGAAGTTATGCAGATTTATGTGACGAAACAATAGTTTCTCTCGAGGTGACCGGTTTTCAATCCCTACGTGCTAAAGGCTACCTGAACAGCAATCGCATATCAGCCAAGGTAATGCGAACTCTAGGGTCAAGGGAAGGAGCGCGAGTCTGGTCGGCACATTTAGACGGACAGCAAGAACCTGTGTTGATATTCGAACGATTAACAGGAGACGCATCTTTTGACGCGATGGAGAGAATGGACAGGTTACATCGCGTCTTCTACTACGACATCGAAACTACCTCCAGTAAACTGAATGCTGATTCTTTCAATCCTATCATTACTTCGATAGGAGGAATCTCGAAAGATAGCAAGAAGATGAAGTTGGAGCTTAAGATCAATACGAAGTCATTCAGATGACGTACTTGGACGGGTACGAATCCAACCTGGGTTATACTACCCTGTCACCTTATTCAGTCAAATACAGAAAAGAACCTCTTTCTAAATGCAAGATATACAATCCCATTCTCTTTCCCGTTTATGTAAATGAAAAAGTAAGATTTTATATGAAACTTAAAAAATCAGTAACGTTGTTTTTATTCGCGTCTGGGTTATTTCGCTTACCGGTCAATTCAAATCGGGTTTGTGGAGGTAATGAACAGACTGCTGACACAAGATAATACAAAGGTAGACGACGCATCCGCATCATTGGCTTGTAGCACATCCAATCCATCTGCTTCACAATGGAGATACAGACTTGCGGATTACTCGCCGTTGGACAGGATCAAACACAGCGATGGAGCAATGTCATCCACCAATTCTATAACAACTATGAACACAATCAAGTTGAACATGCAGGAGCAGTCTTGTTAACCGCGATGGTAGAACATTACAGACGTCTGGGATCTAACCTGAGAGACGGAATGTTTATGATACTCACTCACAGTGTTAATGAGAAATGGTGGAGTCGATTGTTCGATTTCGATGACGATGTGATTCTTGCCAAAAGTATATTGATTCAACCCGAAACGATTTCGACGATGTTTGAAGTTTTCTACACGAATAAAAAATACAAGGCGGCTTGTATTCGACTGTTATCTTCCGTGGGATACGATATGAACTTTGTTCGACGCGAAGAAGATATAACCGTAGCAGGACTCATCGAAACCAATAGGAGTCTCCTGCGAATAGCCAAAAGTATGAAGGATTTTATTAGCGAATATTTCATGAGAGTAGATCTATTTTGCACACCCTCTAAAATTGAGACAATAAAGGAAGGCGGACCGAGTCGTGAGCGCTGAGACTTAGGTGTGTTAAACATAATTAGCTATTTAACAGACGTGTGATTACTTGGCAATTCTTCTGTCAAGATACAGAAGGACGGTGTAATAATTTTTCAATCTAGTTAAAAGAATAATTATAATAACGATGAACGATTCGTCGATTTTGATATTGTTAATGGTCTTCGTAGCCATAAGCGTTACGTTAGTGGCTGTGTATCAGAATCGTTTGTTACATCGCGAACCCTTAATTGCAGAACAGGACGCAGACGTTAGTGAAATAGACGACGGATTGCTTTAGCAGCAGCACCGCAGGCAGCGATGGCTACTCTCTCTGACACCGTGAAGCAAAGAATTGAAGCCTTAGTTGACAAGAGGTTGGTTACACTTCAGAAAGAAATTCCGAATCAACCATTGACTTTGTACTTGTTATACGATTATTTGAAAAGATACATTGTTAGTAAAAATCTTGATACGTTTTATAACTTGTTTTGAATAAATCTATGTTGGCTTTCTCAGATCAAGTGTTCAATTCAGAATCTTTAAAAACTAAGATTAGTGAAATCATTAAAGTCAACTTAACCGAAACTGTGAGGAATCAACTGGCACGTATCGTGTCGAATGTCAACGAAGATATTATATTTGATTTAACAGTCGATGTTAAACAATTAATCGATGATCATCAATTGCTCAGTGAGAGTAATATGAACACACTTCTTCTTCAAGAATCCTCTTTGCAGAACAAACGACTTCACAAACAAAACCGGTTAAGTCTATTAAATTTTTATTTCGATGATAATACGCAAACTACCTATGTTAACACAAACATACCTCAACAGCACGGAGCCTTCCTGATCCAATTAATTGATAATACTTTTCAGAAAATGATATAGCGCCTAATGTCTTTTGTATATTTGGATCGACAAAATATCTACTGGTGCCAATATAATTAATTTTAATATTCGTTTTAAAAACACTGAAAACTTTAATGTGTTTGTTTCATGTTTTCAACACGTAGTGACAACAGTGATGCAACATACATTTTTCCAGCCATCCATGAGCTTATGAGTGTAGCAGACAGTCAAGGCGAAGGCGTCTTTTGGTTCAAGTTAATACAGAACAAATTCCTCAGGCTGTTCAATCGGTAGAATCAAAACATTTTTCACCATGCTTACACTGAAGAAAACCTGTAAAAGTAAAATTATAAAAAATAAGGTTGGAATAAATATAACATTGTATGAATGTCTTTTATTAATTCGTCAACTCAAAATCAAATCTCTACCGTGATAATTTTGAATTGTATTTCACGTGAAAACGGAAGCTTTGCAAGACAAAACACACATTCACCTCAACAGAGATTAGACGACATTCAATGTGTGACAGACACACATTCATCTCAACAGAGTTTAGACGACATTAAAATGAAACTAAATCTATATTCCAAACTCTTACTAACATGTTTCGATGTGTAATATAAATGTCGTCCAAACTCCAACTCATATCTCTACTAGCTAATTTTGAATTGTATTTCACATGTGAAAATCGGAAGCTTTGCAAGACAAAAACACACATTCACCTCAATAGAGGTTAGACGACATTCAATGTGTGTGTCCCTATCTTTATTTCACATGTTTGAGAACCGGTAGCTTTGTAAGACAAAGACACACATTCATCTCAACAGAGGTTAGACGACGTCCTCTAACATGTTTCGGAAGTTTTGTTTGTTTTGGAAGTTTTGAAAGCCAAGGACACGATTATATTTCACCAGTTATCTCAATGTTTTCTACCTTTTTTTGTAGGTTTGAATATTAGATACTCACCAAAATTATCAATTTCTCACTGCTTAAAAAATGTAGTTTAAGTACCAAAATTATCAATTTCTCACTGCTTAAAAAATGTAGTTTAGGTACCAAAATTATCAATTTCTCACTGCTTAAAAAATGTAGTTTAGGTAAACAAATTATCAATATTAAAATCAGCATGATTTTTTATATAGTTTACTGAACGCAGTAACCGTCTGAAGTTAATTCAAGTTAATGGTGAGTACCCAATGTGCAATGTGTATTCTAGATTTATAAATTGAAATAGAATTACAAGTCGCAAATTGCGCTACTTACTTTTGAAACTACAAATCAACGTTAAATAGAATTTATAGTATAACATGTTGAATAAATACAGACTAAAACCAAAAACCAAAACTGCTCACAGTCTGTAGAGCGAGTGCTGGAGAAGGAAAAATCTAACGCTCCGCAACCGTAAGAAGCCAAAAGTGGGGTCCGATATTTTACGTCTACGTGCAAGACAACTTCAGTGGCTTGTGCTTTAATTTTGCAACATGTGGATGAGGGACACACGAACTTCAGATTATATAACTGCATGAAAACAAAGTGGGTGCAGATCTGCATGAGGATGTATACATCGATAAACAGAGTGCAGAGTGGGGTCCAGATCTGCATAGGGGTGTACACATCGCTACACAGAGTAGGGTCCAGATCTGCATGGGGGTGTATACATCGATACAGAGAGTGCAGCCAGATCTGCATAGGGGTGTACACATCGCTACACAGAGTAGGGTCCAGATCTGCATGGGGGTGTGCACATCGCTACACAGAGTGGGGTCTAGATTGAAATGTAGAGTCCGATAAGATAAAGGTAGGTTAGAAAATTTAATATATATATTATAATTTTATTGAAATAAGTATAATCTTCATCATAGTTACATTTTAATATATACATGGACAGTCAGAATTGGACACTCTATAGGACAAAGATACACATTCACCTCATGTTTGAATCTGAAGTCCAATAAAACTAAAACACACACATTTGTCAAGGTAGAATCGGACGCTCAAAAGAAGAAAAAATACACATTCACCTCAATAGAGTATAAATGACATTCAGAACATAATTGGGATAGAGTTAGGACAAGATGAGCCTTAGACACCAACTCTTTCAGCACCGTTACTGGGACACTTTGATATAGAGAACTTTCATCAATTAATTACAAAGTCATAGAATTAACATAGAATTGGACACTCATGTTGGAATCGGAAGTCCAAAAAGACTAAAACACACATTTGTCAAGGTAAAATCGGATGCTCCAAGAAATCACATATTCACCTCAATAGAGTATAGATGATATTCAGAAGTTGTACAAAATTGTTCTACACAACAAATGAAAAATATAATCTTCACAACTCGAAGCGGTACTGTATAAATTTACATCATAGTATTGGGATAGAGTTAGGACACAGAGGAGATGAGCCTTAGATACCAACTCTTTCAGCACCGTTACTGGGACACTTTATATCAGAGAACAGATGAACTTTTGCAGTCTTCATACCATGACTATCAAGTTTAGAATCTTTATATATTTAACTACAAAGTCATAGTTTTAACATGAAGTTGTAACTGGATCTGATCACTGGGACACTTTGATACAATAGAGGAAAGATGAGCCTTAGACACCAACTATTTTAGCACCGTTGCATTCTTCATACACTCCATGACTATTGGATGAGAAACTAGGTTGTCCATTACAGCTTGAGTCCTTGCATCTTTTAACATATTTTGGTTTTCTAATTCAAACGTTATTACATCTTCATTAAAATTCAAATCCATTTCACCTCTCCCTGCGCTTAATTTCTCCTTTAATAGTTCCATTGGGTACATGATCTGATCTAACTCAGAATTTGAAATATCATTCTCTGTTCTTAACAGAAGATGTTTAGGAACTAATTTATGCTGAGGTAGTTCTTGTAGTGTATTATCTAATATTTTAATGTTTGCCATTCTTCGTTCATCTTTACTGAACATAATAGCTTCCAACAGATCAATGAGAGGTAGACTATAAGCTAATACAAAATCAATTGACGCCTTCTTCAACTTTTCACATTTGTTTTGGAGTGTAACTGTGTCTTCACATTTTAGGAACAAATACAATAGATCGATCGCTTGTTCCGTTGGGTTAGTGAGAAGCTTCTTGTCACTCTTTTTTGCATTTGACTTATGGCATGACGACGTCAAAATGATTTCATCGTCGGCAGTAGCTGTGATCTCCCTGTTTTGAATTATCTTTTTTCGTCGATTAAGGAGAAATGATTGGCATTCATCATAAGAAGACTGTAGTTGATACTTCTAAGCGCGAACAACCGAAGAGAGGTTGTTATGTTCTTCGCTCTGCTGTTCCTCACCTGTCTGAGTTGTACTACTACTTGTCTGCTCTTTCTGTTTCTGAAATAATGTCTGCTCTTTCTGTTTCTGAAATAACAATTTCTCAAGATGATTTTTCAACACCTCAGGTAACAAATCACTGTCAACGATAGCTTTGGTGTGAGTCATAGGAGTAAGGCCATCGAATGCTTGCCATCTTCGTTTATAGTTTTTCCCAAATTTAGGATTGAGATCTTGAGATGATGGTTGTTGTTGGTTTGTAATTGATTCATATTCTTCTACTGATTTGTTAACCACATTGTCAATCATTCTCTGCATGACCTCACAAGTTGCTTGAACACCCACACAAACAGTGATGTAGTCTGTCTCCTAATAACACCTGTTCAAATACGAGGGTGTTAATCACAAGGGTGATAATTGCACACATGAATCAATAATATAAGCAATGGTAGTCTCCTAATAACGCCTGATAAAATACGAAGGTATAAATACACACAGGAAGTCCTCCTATCAATCAATACTGTGACGTAGTCTGCTATAACACGAGGGTAATAATCACCTGCTAAGGTGTTATTTGCACACATGAATCAATAGTAGTGACGTAAGCAATACCTCCTATCGATATAAACTGTGATGTAGTCTGTCTCTTAATAACACCTGTTCAAATACGAGGGTGTTAATCACAAGGGTGATAATTGCACACATGAATCAATAATAGTGACGTAAGCAATGGTAGTCTCCTAATAACGCCTGATAAAATACGAAGGTATAAATACACACAGGAAGTCCTCCTATCAATCAATACTGTGACGTAGTCTGCTATAACACGAGGGTAATAATCACCTGCTAAGGTGTTATTTGCACAGTAGTGAACCTCCTATCAATATATAGACTACGTCACAGTGTTATTACGTCACTACTATATGTGCAATTAACACCCTCGTGTTTTTGCAGGTGATTATCACCCTCCTGTTATTATTAGACTACGTCACAGTATTGTTACATCACTACTATTTTTGCTAGAGACTACGTCACAGTGTTATTACGTCACTACTATATGTGTAATTAACACCCTCGTGTTTTTTGCAGGTGCTTATCACCCTCGTGTTATTATTAGACTACGTCACAGTGTTATTATGTCACTACTATATGTGCAATTAACACCCTTGTGTTTTTGCAGGTGCTTATCACCCTCGTGTTATTATTAGACTACGTCACAGTGTTATTACGTCACTACTATATGTGCAATTAACACCCTTGTGTTTTTGCAGGTGATTATCACCCTCATGATATTATTAGACTACGTCACAGTGTTATTACGTCACTACTATATGTGCAATTAACACCCTCGTGATTTTGCAGGTGATTATCACCCTCATGATATTACTAGACTACGTCACAGTATTGTTATATCACTACTATTTTTGCAGAATCTAGAGACTACGTCACAATATTGTTACGTCACTATTATATGTGCAATTAACACCCTCGTGATTTTGCAGGTGATTATCGCCCTCATGATATTACTAGACTACGTCACAGTATTGTTACATCACTACTATTTTTGCAGAATCTAGAGACTACGTCACAATATTGTTACGTCATTATTATATGTGCAATTAACACCCTCGTGATTTTGCAGGTGATTATCACCCTCATGATATTACTAGACTACGTCACAGTATTGTTATATCATTACTATTTTTGCAGAATCTAGAGACTACGTCGAATCTTTGGAAGACTGGAATACCAGACTGGAACCTGGGTGTTCAAGCAACTTGTGAGGTCATGCAGAGAATGATTGACAATGTGGTTAACAAATCAGTAGAAGAATATGAATCAATTACAAACCAACAACAACCATCATCTCAAGATCTCAATCCTAAATTTGGGAAAAACTATAAACGAAGATGGCAAGCATTCGATGGCCTTACTCCTATGACTCACACCAAAGCTATCGTTGACAGTGATTTGTTACCTGAGGTGTTGAAAAATCATCTTGAGAAATTGTTATTTCAGAAACAGAAAGAGCAGACATTATTTCAGAAACAGAAAGAGCAGACAAGTAGTAGTACAACTCAGACAGGTGAGGAACAGCAGAGCGAAGAACATAACAACCTCTCTTCGGTTGTTCGCGCTTAGAAGTATCAACTACAGTCTTCTTATGATGAATGCCAATCATTTCTCCTTAATCGACGAAAAAAGATAATTCAAAACAGGGAGATCACAGCTACTGCCGACGATGAAATCATTTTGACGTCGTCATGCCATAAGTCAAATGCAAAAAAGAGTGACAAGAAGCTTCTCACTAACCCAACGGAACAAGCGATCGATCTATTGTATTTGTTCCTAAAATGTGAAGACACAGTTACACTCCAAAACAAATGTGAAAAGTTGAAGAAGGCGTCAATTGATTTTGTATTAGCTTATAGTCTACCTCTCATTGATCTGTTGGAAGCTATTATGTTCAGTAAAGATGAACGAAGAATGGCAAACATTAAAATATTAGATAATACACTACAAGAACTACCTCAGCATAAATTAGTTCCTAAACATCTTCTGTTAAGAACAGAGAATGATATTTCAAATTCTGAGTTAGATCAGATCATGTACCCAATGGAACTATTAAAGGAGAAATTAAGCGCAGGGAGAGGTGAAATGGATTTGAATTTTAATGAAGATGTAATAACGTTTGAATTAGAAAACCAAAATATGTTAAAAGATGCAAGGACTCAAGCTGTAATGGACAACCTAGTTTCTCATCCAATAGTCATGGAGTGTATGAAGAATGCAACGGTGCTAAAAGAGTTGGTGTCTAAGGCTCATCTTTCCTCTATTGTATCAAAGTGTCCCAGTGATCAGATCCAGTTACAACTTCATGTTAAAACTATGACTTTGTAGTTAAATATATAAAGATTCTAAACTTGATAGTCATGGTATGAAGACTGCAAAAGTTCATCTGTTCTCTGATATAAAGTGTCCCAGTAACGGTGCTGAAAGAGTTGGTATCTAAGGCTCATCTCCTCTGTGTCCTAACTCTATCCCAATACTATGATGTAAATTTATACAGTACCGCTTCGAGTTGTGAAGATTATATTTTTCATTTGTTGTGTAGAACAATTTTGTACAACTTCTGAATATCATCTATACTCTATTGAGGTGAATATGTGATTTCTTGGAGCATCCGATTTTACCTTGACAAATGTGTGTTTTAGTCTTTTTGGACTTCCGATTCCAACATGAGTGTCCAATTCTATGTTAATTCTATGACTTTGTAATTAATTGATGAAAGTTCTCTATATCAAAGTGTCCCAGTAACGGTGCTGAAAGAGTTGGTGTCTAAGGCTCATCTTGTCCTAACTCTATCCCAATTATGTTCTGAATGTCATTTATACTCTATTGAGGTGAATGTGTATTTTCTTCTTTTGAGCGTCCGATTCTACCTTGACAAATGTGTGTTTTTAGTTTTATTGGACTTCAGATTCAAACATGAGGTGAATGTGTATCTTTGTCCTATAGAGTGTCCAATTCTGACTGTCCATGTATATATTAAAATGTAACTATGATGAAGATTATACTTATTTCAATAAAATTATAATATATATATTAAATTTTCTAACCTACCTTTATCTTATCGGACTCTACATTTCAATCTAGACCCCACTCTGTGTAGCGATGTGTACACCCCATGCAGATCTGGACCCTACTCTGTGTAGCGATGTGTACACCCCTATGCAGATCTGGCTGCACTCTCTGTATCGATGTATACACCCCCATGCAGATCTGGACCCTACTCTGTGTAGCGATGTGTACACCCCTATGCAGATCTGGACCCCACTCTGCACTCTGTTTATCGATGTATACATCCTCATGCAGATCTGCACCCACTTTGTTTTTCATGCAGTTATATAATCTGAAGTTCGTGTGTCCCTCATCCACATGTTGCAAAATTAAAGCACAAGCCACTGAAGTTGTCTTGCACGTAGACGTAAAATATCGGACCCCACTTTTTGGCTTCTTACGGTTGCGGAGCGTTAGATTTTTCCTTCTCCAGCACTCGCTCTACAGACTGTGAGCAGTTTTGGTTTTTGGTTTTAGTCTGTATTTATTCAACATGTTATACTATAAATTCTATTTAACGTTGATTTGTAGTTTCAAAAGTAAGTAGCGCAATTTGCGACTTGTAATTCTATTTCAATTTATAAATCTAGAATACACATTGCACATTGGGTACTCACCATTAACTTGAATTAACTTCAGACGGTTACTGCGTTCAGTAACTATATAAAAATCATGCTGATTTTAATATTGATAATTTGTTTACCTAAACTACATTTTTTAAGCAGTGAGAAATTGATAATTTTGGTACCTAAACTACATTTTTTAAGCAGTGAGAAATTGATAATTTTGGTACTTAAACTACATTTTTTAAGCAGTGAGAAATTGATAATTTTGGTGCGTATCTACTATTCAAACCTACAAAAAAGGTAGAAAACATTGAGATAACTGGTGAAATATAATCGTGTCCTTGTCTTTCAAAACTTCCAAAACAAACAAAACTTCCGAAACATGTTAGAGGACGTCGTCTAACCTCTGTTGAGATGAATGTGTGTCTTTGTCTTACAAAGCTACCGGTTCTCAAACATGTGAAATAAAGATAGGGACACACACATTGAATGTCGTCTAACCTCTATTGAGGTGAATGTGTGTTTTTGTCTTGCAAAGCTTCCGATTTTCACATGTGAAATACAATTCAAAATTAGCTAGTAAAGATATGAGTTGGAGTTTGGACGACATTTATATTACACATCCGAAACATGTTAGTAAGAGTTTGGAAGATAGATATAGTTACATTTGAATGTCGTCTAACCTCTGTTGAGATGAATGTGTGTCTGTCACACATTGAATGTCGTCTAATCTCTGTTGAGGTGAATGTGTGTTTTTGTCTTGCAAAGCTTCCGTTTTTCACGTGAAATACAATTCAAAATTATCACGGTAGAGATTTGATTTTGAGTTGACGAATTAATAAAAAGACATTCATACAATGTTATATTTATTCCAACCTTATTTTTTTATAATTTTACTTTTATAGGTTTTCTTCAGTAAGAAAAATGTTTTTGATTCTACCGATTGAACAGCCTGAGGAGTTTGTTCTGTATTAACTTGAACCAAAAAGACGCCTTCGCCTTGACTGTCTGCTACACTCATAAGCTCATGGATGGCTGGAAAAATGTATGTTGCATCACTGTTGTCACTACGTGTTGAAAACACGGAAACATACACTTTAAAGTTTGCAGTGTTTTTAAAACGAATTTTAAAATTAATTATATTGGCACCAGTAGATATTTTGTCGATCCAAATATACAAAAAGACATTAGGCGCTATATCATTTTCTGAAAAAGTATTATCAATTAATTGGATCGGGAAGGCTCCGTGCTGTTGAGGTATGTTTGTGTTAACATAGGTAGTTTGCGTATTATCATCGAAATAAAAATGTAATAGACTTAACCGGTTTTGTTTGTGAAGTCGTTTGTTCTGCAAAGAGGATTCTTGAAGAAGAAGTGTGTTCATATTACTCTCACTGAGCAATTGATGATCATCGATTAATTGTTTAACATCGACTGTTAAATCAAATATAATATCTTCGTTGACATTCGACACGATACGTGCCAGTTGATTCCTCACAGTTTCGGTTAAGTTGACTTTAATGACTTCACTAATCTTAGTTTTTAAAGATTCTGAATTGAACACTTGATCTGAGAAAGCCAACATAGATTTATTCAAAAGCAAGTTATAAAACGTATCAAGATTTTTACTAACAATGTATCTTTTCAAATAATCGTATAACAAGTACAAAGTCAATGGTTGATTCGGAATTTCTTTCTGAAGTGTAACCAACCTCTTGTCAACTAAGGCTTCAATTCTTTGCTTCACGGTGTCAGAGAGTAGCCATCGCTGCCTGCGGTGCTGCTGCTAAAGCAATCCGTCGTCTATTTCACTAACGTCTGCGTCCTGTTCTGCAATTAAGGGTTCGCGATGTAACAAACGATTCTGATACACAGCCACTAACGTAACGCTTATGGCTACGAAGACCATTAACAATATCAAAATCGACGAATCGTTCATCGTTATTATAATTATTCTTATAACTAGATTGAAAAATTATTACACCGTCCTTCTGTATCTTGACAGAAGAATTGCCAAGTAATCACACGTCTGTTAAATAGCTAATTATGTTTAACACACCTAAGTCTCAGCGCTCACGACTCGGTCCGCCTTCCTTTATTGTCTCAATTTTAGAGGGTGTGCAAAATAGATCTACTCTCATGAAATATTCGCTAATAAAATCCTTCATACTTTTGGCTATTCGCAGGAGACTCCTATTGGTTTCGATAAGTCCTGCTACGGTTATATCTTCTTCGCGTCGAACAAAGTTCATATCGTATCCCACGGAAGATAACAGTCGAATACAAGCCGCCTTGTATTTTTTATTCGTGTGGCAAACTTCAAACATCGTCGAAATCGTTTCGGGTTGAATCAATATACTTTTGGCAAGAATCACATCGTCATCGAAATCGAACAATCGACTCCACCATTTCTCATTAACACTGTGAGTGAGTATCATAAACATTCCGTCTCTCAGGTTAGATCCCAGACGTCTGTAATGTTCTTCCATCGCGGTTAACAAGACTGCTCCTGCATGTTCAACTTGATTGTGTTCATAGTTGTTATAGAATTGGTGGATGACATTGCTCCATCGCTGTGTTTGATCCTGTCCAACGGCGAGTAATCCGCAAGTCTGTATCTCCATTGTGAAGCAGATGGATTGGATGTGCTACAAGCCAATGATGCGGATGCGTCGTCTACCTTTGTATTATCTTGTGTCAGCAGTCTGTTCATTACCTCACACAAACCCGATTTGAATTGACCGGTGAAGCGAACTAACCCAGACGCGAATAAAAACAACGTTACTGATTTTTTAAGTTTCATATAAAATCTTACTTTTTCATTTACATAAACGGGAAAGAGAATGGGATTGTATATCTTGCATTTAGAAAGAGGTTCTTTTCTGTATTTGACTGAATAAGGTGACAGGGTATTATAACCCAGGTTGGATTCGTACCCGTCCAAGTACGTCATCTGAATGACTTCGTATTGATCTTCAGCTCCCAACTTCATCTTCTTGCTATCTTTCGAGATTCCTCCTATCGAAGTAATGATAGGATTGAAAGAATCAGCATTCAGTTTACTGGAGGTAGTTTCGATGTCGTAGTAGAAGACGCGATGTAACCTGTCCATTCTCTCCATCGCGTCAAAAGATGCGTCTCCTGTTAATCGTTCGAATATCAACACAGGTTCTTGCTGTCCGTCTAAATGTGCCGACCAGACTCGCGCTCCTTCCCTTGACCCTAGAGTTCGCATTACCTTGGCTGATATGCGATTGCTGTTCAGGTAGCCTTTAGCACGTAGGGATTGAAAACCGGTCACCTCGAGATAAACTATTGTTTCGTCACAGAAATCTGCATAACTTCTTAGAACATTATTATCGTCAAATTCGAATCTTCTGTTTTCAATGTCCATTTTATTTTGTAAACTAGTTGACACACATCTGATATCACCTCGCCTGCAGCTGTCAGTGATTCTCCTCTGCAATGGGCCTCGAAGACGAGACGGTGTACTATCTCCTCGTTGGGCATCGGCAAGCGTCGCAGCGTTTCCAGACATGCCAGTTCGTTGTAGTCTTTAAACTTCTTTTCCTCAAAAGAAGCATTTTGGAATCTCCAAGAGTTAGGTCCGACGAACAAGACATCAAACCAATATCCTTCTGCTCTTCCTTTGTTGTTGAAGACGAAACAGTTGAGCACCACTATCAACACCATCTTCCCAAAATCGTTATGTTTGCAACTTAAAAATCAGATTCCAAAATTTAAAATCAGGTCCCAATTTGTCTTCAGGTCGAAGGTCAGACAAACGATCCAAGTGAATAATCAACCGCTGATCAACG
Source organism: Eriocheir sinensis (assembly GCF_024679095.1). NCBI lineage: Eukaryota > Metazoa > Arthropoda > Malacostraca > Decapoda > Varunidae > Eriocheir > Eriocheir sinensis. Next base: position 863,719 of record NW_026112009.1, read on the forward strand.
TACTTTTCCATACAGTTTTCGATGTAAGACTGCAATTCATCTCTTCGTTTGATTACAACACTCGACTTAACCATGAAGAAAAGGTGACAGAAACATGAAAGACATTTCTCCTTCTCACCCAATCTTATTTGACTCTCTTGTCCATGGATGCAATGCTGATTGTGAGTGTTGATGGAGAGAAGACGTCTTGCGGCCGTGTAGTTCTTTTCGTTATTGATATTGCTGCTGTTGTCGTTGCTAGCGGCGGCGGCGGTGCCGGTTGGTACTGGTTCGCGACAGCGTGGGATGATAGCAGCAAACGTGTCATAGACATAGAATGAACGCGAACCTCCTTCGCTGCTGCCCTGCTCCTGCTTGAAGAATAGAGTAACGTAATCTAGCACGTCGTGATTGAGCACACCCATGGGTATCACATCCCATAAGCAGTTGTGTTTCAAAAAACAGCTAGGAAGAGAAGTAGATCAATATCGGTGTGAATTTCAAAAGATACTTGATGACTGTTGAACAGATTGAAGCAATCGAATCCTGATTTGTCAAAACAAGTAAAGTAAGAGTCTGTATCTGTTCTTATGGTCATGCCAACTGTAGTGGCAGTTGATTTTATATTGGCAACGGCTCTGTTGAATTGTTCTATATTACCATTGTTGACCAATCTGGTAAAACATCTCTTCCATTCTTCTATGTGACGGCGATGATGCCGTTCCAAGACATCTGAAGGACGAATAAAAAGACTCAATTTTGTTAATAGATTCGTAAAACTTATTATTATTGAACAATAAAATATTTTCGCGTGTCACTTTACTTAAAATAGTAAATAATATTTGACGGTTTTGTCTTCAACGAAGCCCGCCTGCTCTTACTACTGGTACACTCAAGTGCTGGGCTTGTATTTGTACGCAAGGAGCATCCCACCGATCCTTCCTCCCTCCTCCATCCTTATCCTTCCTCTCTTGCGTCACAGTCATGATACGGGGAAGGACCGCCTCCACCCTTCTTACATCGGATGGATGCTTGACTATTGATGCCAGGTGTTGTCTGTCATCCCGCATTTATTTATCACACACGTAACATATTTTTCGGATAGTGTATAAAATATAAATTTGTTTTGATTCAATATGTCTTACAGCGTTATCAGCAATCCTTTCAAACTGTGTCTCGTTGAAGTTGTACGATTCATAGGCTTGAGTGATCAATTTATCGACACAATCAGTGATATTCTCTAATGTGCGCCAATAATAGGGCGTTAGAGAAACATGCATGCTCGGTCGCCTGTCCTGGTGAGACGGTTTGTCGCAACGGACACACTCACTTTGACCAAACTGCGAGTGTCTAATCCCCACTGTTTAATTTTGAGTTCGTCTTCTTTGCTGATAATCATCGACCGTAATTTTTCTGACATTGTTACTTTCGTATTTTCTAAAGAAGATCGCGTCACGATATCTTCGGTGGTTTTTGACGAAACGTTGATGTTGATGTTGTTGAAGTTCTCAATGGCAATCTTCTTGACCAGAGATAAGAGTCTGTATTGGTAACGGTTTGAATCATTTTTTTCATCTTCGATAAACATATTGGTTTGAAAATTTCGGTCGAGGACGATTAGACGTCCGACCACCATTAGGGAAGAATTAAATGGAACTAAACAAATTCGAACTAAATTCAGAATTGGAAGCTTCGGAAGATAAAGACACATTCAACTCACACAAGGTTAGACGACATTCAGTACGAACTAAATTCAGAATCGGAAGCTTCGGAAAATAAAGACACACATTCAACTCACACAAGGTTAGACGACATTCAGTACGAACTAAATTCAGAATCGGAAGCTTTGGAAGACAAAGACACACATTCACTTCAATCAAAGGTAGACGACATTCAGTACGAACTAAATTCAGAATCGGAAGCTTTGGAAGACAAAGACACACATTCACTTCAATCAAAGGTAGACGACATTCAGTACGAACTAAATTCAGAATCGGAAGCTTTGGAAGACAAAGATACACATTCACCTCACACAAGGTTAGACGACATTCAGTACGAACTAAATTCAGAATCGGAAGCTTTGGAAGACAAAGACACACATTCACTTCAATCAAAGGTAGACGACATTCAGTACGAACTAAATTCAGAATCGGAAGCTTTGGAAGACAAAGATACACATTCACTTCAATCAAAGGTAGACGACATTCAGTACGAACTAAATTCAGAATCGGAAGCTTTGGAAGACAAAGATACACATTCACCTCACACAAGGTTAGACGACATTCAGTACGAACTAAATTCAGAATCGGACGCTTTGGAAGACAAAGATACACATTCACCTCACACAAGGTTAGATGACATTCAGTACGAACTAAATTCAGAATCGGAAGCTTCAGAAGATAGTGACACACATTCACCTCACACAAGGTTAGATGACATTCAGTACGAACTAAATTCAGAATCGGAAGCTTCGAAAGACAAAGATACACATTCACCTCACACAAGGTTAGATGACATTCAGTACGAACTAAATTCAGAATCGGAAGCTTCGAAAGACAAAGATACACATTCACCTCACACAAGGTTAGATGACATTCACACAAGGTTAGACGACATTCAGTACGAACTAAATTCAGAATCGGAAGCTTCGGAAGATAAAGACACACATTCACCTCACACAAGGTTAGATGACATTCAGTACGAACTAAATTCAGAATCGGAAGCTTCGGAAGACAAAGATACACATTCACCTCACACAAGGTTAGACGACATTCAGTACGAACTAAATTCAGAATCGGAAGCTTCGGAAGACAAAGATACACATTCACCTCACACAAGGTTAGACGACATTCAGTACGAACTAAATTTAGAATCGGAAGCTTCAGAAGATAAAGACACATTCACCTCACACAAGGTTAGACGACATTCAGTACGAACTAAATTCAGAATCGGAAGCTTCGGAAGACACAGACACATTCACCTCACACAAAGTTAGACGACATTCAGTACGAACTAAATTCAGAATCGGAAGCTTCGGAAGACAAAGACACATTCACCTCACACAAGGTTAGACGACATTCAGTACGAACTAAATTCAGAATCGGAAGCTTCGGAAGACAAAGACACACATTCACCTCACACAAGGTTATACGACATTCAATACGAACTAAATTCAGAATCGGAAGCTTCGGAAGTCACATAAGGTTAGATGATATTCAGTATCGGCGTGGATACTTTTCTTATGACTTTAGAATTCTGAGTTTGTCTGTGTATGTTGCTTAAAACTCAAATTAATTTGTTAGGTGAATATTTCTTAACTTCCTCATCTCGTAAATATGTTTCGATAATTGTCACACCGCAGTGTCTACTCCAACTAAAAGTGAATGTATTTCCTTGTCTTACGTAGTCCGTAAGAAGTGGATGCATCAGAACTGAAAATCACACAATCGCCATAATGGATCGAGGTGAATGTGTGTTTTAGTCTTCCGGAGCTTCCGATTCTGTTAACACTCCAGGTTTGATCCAATATTTCAAATTTAGGACTGGGGTCCAATATTGTATTGTTGTTGTTGTTAGTGTTATCCTTTTGTCTTTATAACAGAAAGACTGGGGTCCAATATTGTATCGTTACTAAGTATGTGCCATGTGTCACAATCCCCATGCAGCAGGGAAAGCGGGTACCGTCCAATTCTGATTCTGGTATATCCGAAACGGACACATCGACATTGGATCTTGAGTATTTTCTCTTTTCTTAGATGAAAATGGTAGCTTAGGATAATTCAACCTTTTGCCTATACAACAGAAAGACTGGGGTCCAATATTGTATCGTTGCTAGGTACTGTGTGCCATATAGCGTCCAATTCTGACTTTGGCTTGCACTTTGAATCTTCTTTCTCATTTAACTTTTCTTAAATGAAAATAGTTATATTTCTTTGGTTTTGAAGTGTTTAAAAATTCGATACTTCAAAAAATTTTTCAAATTCACACTGCTCAAAAAATATAGTTCAGTTTAATAAATTATAAATATAATGTATCTGATTCGGATGTGTAGAATCGGACGCTCAGTAAGGCAAAGACATATATTCACCTCAATGAAGTTTAGACGACATTCAGACATCAGAATTGGACGCAATATAGTACAAAGTCACACATTCACCTCAATGGAGTTGAGACGACATTCAATGAAACTCTAAACTCTGTTAAGGTGAATGTTTGTGTTTGACTTATTGAGCGTCCGATTCTGATGTCTATTAAAGTTAGAATTGGACGCTACATAGTACCAAGTCACACATTCACCTCAATGGAGTTGAGACGGCATTCAATGAGACTCTAAACTCTGTTAAGGTGAATGTGTGTGTTTGACTTACTGAGCGTCCGATTCTGATATCTATCAAAGTTAGAATTGGACGCTACATAGTACAAAGTCACACATTCACCTCAATGGAGTTGAGACGACATTCAATGAGAATCTAAACTCTGTTAAGGTGAATGTGTGTGTTTGACTTACTGAGCGTCCGATTCTGATGTCTATCAAAGTTAGAATTGGACGCTACATAGTACAAAGTCACACATTCACCTCAATGGAGTTGAGACGACATTCAATGAGACTCATTCACCTCAATGGAGTTGAGACGACATTCAATGAGAATCTAAACTCTGTTAAGGTGAATGTGTGTGTTTGACTTACTGAGCGTCCGATTCTGATGTCTATCAAAGTTAGAATTGGACGCTACATAGTACAAAGTCACACATTCACCTCAATGGAGTTGAGACGACATTCAATGAGAATCTAAACTCTGTTAAGGTGAATGTGTGTGTTTGACTTACTTAGCGTCCGATTCTGATGTCTATCAAAGTTAGAATTGGACGCTACATAGTACAAAGTCACACATTCACCTCAATGGAGTTGAGACGACATTCTAAACTCTGTTAAGGTGAATGTGTGTATTTGACTTACTGAGCGTCCGATTCTGATATCTATCAAAGTTAGAATTGGACGCTACATAGTACAAAGTCACACATTCACCTCAATGGAGTTGAGACGACATTCAATGAGAATCTAAACTCCATAAAGGTGAATGTGTGTTTGTCTGTTGTGATGCATCCAATTCTTAATACGAGTGTTAACAGAATCGGAAGCTCTGGAAGACTAAATCTCGGTTAAGGTTAGATGACATTTGAATGTCGTCTAAACTCCATTAAGGTGAATGTGTGTTTGTCTGTTGTGATGCATCCAATTCTTAATACGAGTGTTAACAGAATCGGAAGCTCTGGAAGACTAAAACACACATTCACCTCGGTTATGGTTATATGACATCTGAATGTCGTCTAAACTCCATTAAGGTGAATGTGTGTTTGTCTGTTGTGATGCATCCAATTCTTAATACGAGTATTAACAGAATCGGAAGCTCTGGAAGACTAAATCTCGGTTAAGGTTAGATGACATTTGAATGTCGTCTAAACTCCATTAAGGTGAATGTGTGTTTGTCTGTTGTGATGCATCCAATTCTTAATTTGAGTGTTAAGCAACTATTACATACTATGTTACAGTATTGTCAAAATCGGAAGCTCCGGAAGACTAAAACACACATTCACTTCGATTCCTTAAGGCTAATGTGTGTTTTTCTGTTGTGATGCATCCAATTCTTAATTGGAGTGGTAACAGAATCAGAAGCTCCGAAAGATTAATACACACATTCACCTCGATCGAGGTTAGACCATTAGGTCTTCATGTCGCATTGGTGGCTAGTAAACTTATAGTTTACCCGCGTCAGTACCAATTCGAAAACGTGTTCTGTTCGGAGGGAAAACAACATAGCCTTGTTTTTAATCCTAGTACGTCCAAGTGGAGTAGCGGGTGTAGCATCAACTTTAACATCTTTAAAATCCATGACGTTACTTGCATCGCATTTTGTTTTAACTATAAAAACTAAATTCAGAATCGAAGTATCGGAAAACAAAAACACACATTCACTTCAATCAAAGGTAGACGACATTCAGAACGAACTAAAAATCAGAATCTCAGCTTCGGAAGACAAAGACACACATTAACCTCACATAAGGTTAGACGATATTCAGTACGAACTAAATTCAGAATCGGAAGCTTCGGAAGACAAAGACACACATTCAACTCACACAAGGTTAGACGACATTCAGTACGAACTAAATTCAGAATCGGAAACTTCGGAAGACAAAGACACACATTCAACTTTCATTTCCAAGTTCTAGAAGGGTTGATTCTAAATTCTAACATGGTAGACAACTGAAGTGAAAATAACGCAGACGGATATTATAATCGTAGTTCTTTAACTTGTCCACAACACCCCACCCCACTGTTGCTAATCTGTAGCCTCCCTCCCTCCTCCTCCTCCTAGTTTGAGCCACCCTACCACCCACCCCTCCCTCTTGTTTTCCAAGTGGGGTCCAGATATGCAGGGGGGTCATGACATATAGTGATTCGTAATCCGTCCGAAATTAATTTTGCCACGAGAATGGGGAGAGGGTGGTTGTGACAGCTGTGTAGGTGGTGGTTTAGGTTGTGGTGGTGGTTTAGGTTAGGTTAGGTGGTGGTGGTGGTTTAGGTGGTGACTCACTCACTCACACCCGCCTTAAGCCTCCTACTACTACTACTACTAAGCCGCCGCCGCCGCCACGACCACCCACCCACCCACACCCCCACACACACCCCGGTTTAGTTCCGCAATAATTTCAACAATGTATATAAAATACAAATATATCAGGTAAATCTGGACCCAGTTTAGGGCCACACCCACCACACACACCCACACCGTACTACTAATGGTGACGTAGTATCTCTTATCAACACATGCTAAATCACAGGTGTTTTCTAAAGACCACAATCCATCATAAAGATGTTGATCCTCAACAGCTATACAATGTTTTAACATCACCATGTTGTATACACACATTTCTCGATATCTAGTGTCTAGAATAACACTCTCATCTGCTTGGAGCACCACATCCAATCCCGGTCCCACATATTGCAACTCGTAACAGAAATGCTCAGGACAGACACGTTCGACACCAACAACGATCTGTATGCATTCTTTCAACCGCAATCCGACGCTTACCTCTGTCAGGTATTCGATGAATTTATCTGCACTGTCTAGGAACTTGTACACCTTACCCAAAGTAGGTATGAAATAAACACCCAATTTGACGCGTAATATGTACTCTTCTCTATAGACCACGCTAACACTAGCGTTGTTGTCCGTTTTCACATAGTGTCGGTTTTTCTCATATTTGTCACACAAGAGTTCCACTTCTCTTAAGAGCGTTGACTGCTTGCTTTTTAATTTATGTAATGATTCTGCTTTCAAGTGTATTACGATTTCGATCAGTATTCAGGTGCTGTGTTAGTATCAGCGGTTATGTCCATCTTAGCTCAGGTTGAAGCCGGTCAACGATCAGACCGCAACATCTTTAGGAGTTTAAAAGCTAGTGATGTTGAAAATCAAATCTTATGCAGGATGAAAAAGCAAGGTTGTCCAACGATTAAATTAAATTTTGTCTTCGGCATAGGTAACACCAACGTGTGTTACGGTTTCTCGAGAGACGATTCAAACGTTAGTGACGTGTCGGCTTTTGTGGTTGCAGCGGACAAGGACGCTGAACACTTGTCAGCACATCATGTCGTGCTTCACACAGGTCCGACATCCACATTTAAAACGACTCACACAAATCACAAGCAAGTAACGACACACACCGTAACCATTCCGTCGTTTGACCGGAAAGCAATCAACGAGACGACGTCTGATATAACTAGCGCTACATTGACAGTGCAGAAAATCGGAATTCGTTGCAAGGATGCAGACACACTTGACACTATGCTTGCTGCTGTTAAATCTAACTTGGTGACTTTCTTATTACATTTGGTTATTAATGGAAGTCATGTATAACCAAGTGCACTTGAAAGAGTAAGACATTATTTTGTACATTTAAAAAAAAAAAGGTTAACAATAAAAGTGTAGACTTAGCTTTGGTTTTAAACACCCGAAATGAGTAACACTGATTGAGTTATACATTGTAAGCTTCCTAAGATAAAACACACATTCACCTCAATAGAGTTAAGACGATAGTGTAAGTTCACAAGACAAAAACTTAAATAACATTCACCAGGACTCACAAAGTACAAGAGTGCAAATGTCATCTAACCTCGATCGAGGTGAATGTGTATATTAATCTTTCGGAGCTTCTGATTCTGTTAACACTCCAATTAAGAATTGGATGCATCACAACAGAAAAACACACATTAGCCTTAAGGAATCGAAGTGAATGTGTGTTTTAGTCTTCCGGAGCTTCCGATTTTGACAATACTGTTACATAGTATGTAATAGTTGCTTAACACTCAAATTAAGAATTGGATGCATCACAACAGACAAACACACATTCACCTTAATGGAGTTTAGACGACATTCAAATGTCATCTAACCTTAACCGAGATTTAGTCTTCCAGAGCTTCCGATTCTGTTAATACTCGTATTAAGAATTGGATGCATCACAACAGACAAACACACATTCACCTTAATGGAGTTTAGACGACATTCAAATGTCATCTAACCTTAACCGAGGTGAATGTGTGTTTTAGTCTTCCAGAGCTTCCGATTCTGTTAACACTCGTATTAAGAATTGGATGCATCACAACAGACAAACACACATTCACCTTAATGGACTTTAGACGACATTCAAATGTCATCTAACCTTAACCGAGGTGAATGTGTGTTTTAGTCTTCCAGAGCTTCCTATTATGTTAACACTCGTATTAAGAATTGGGTGTATCACAACAGACAAACACACATTCACCTTAATGGAGTTTAGACGACATTCAAATGTCATCTAACCTTAACCGAGGTGAATGTGTGTTTTAGTCCTCCAGAGCTTCCGATTCTGTTAACACTCGTATTAAGAATTGGATGCATCACAACAGACAAACACACATTCACCTTAATGGAGTTTAGATTCTCATTGAATGTCGTCTCAACTCCATTGAGGTGAATGTGTGACTTTGTACTATGTAGCGTCCAATTCTAACTTTGATAGATATCAGAATCGGACGCTCAGTAAGTCAAATACACACATTCACCTTAACAGAGTTTAGAATGTCGTCTCAACTCCATTGAGGTGAATGTGTGACTTTGTACTATGTAGCGTCCAATTCTATCTTTGATAGACATCAGAATCGGACGCTCAGTAAGTCAAACACACACATTCACCTTAACAGAGTTTAGATTCTCATTGAGTGTCGTCTCAACTCTATTGAGGTGAATGAGTCTCATTGAATGTCGTCTCAACTCCATTGAGGTGAATGTGTGACTTTGTACTATGTAGCGTCCAATTCTAACTTTGATAGATATCAGAATCGAACGCTCAGTAAGTCAAACACACACATTCACCTTAACAGAGTTTAGAGTCTCATTGAATGTCGTCTCAACTCCATTCAGGTGAATGTGCGACTTTGTACTATGTAGCGTCCAATTCTAACTTTAATAGACATCAGAATCGGACGCTCAATAAGTCAAACACACATTCACCTTAACAGAGTTTAGAGTTTCATTGAATGTCGTCTCAACTCCATTGAGGTGAATGTGTGACTTTGTACTATATTGCGTCCAATTCTGATGTCTGAATGTCGTCTAAACTTCATTGAGGTGAATATATGTCTTTGCCTTACTGAGCGTCCGATTCTACACATCCGAATCAGATACATTATATTTATAATTTATTTAACCTGAACTATATTTTTTGAGCAGTGTGAATTTGATAAATTTTTTGAAGTATCGAATTTTTAAACACTTCAAAACCAAAGAAATATAGCTATTTTCATCTAAGAAAAGTTAAATGAGAAAGAAGATTCAAAGTGCAAGCCAAAGTCAGAATTGGACGCTATATGGCACACAGTACCTAGCAACGATACAATATTGGACCCCAGTCTTTCTGTTGTATAGGCAAAAGGTTGAATTATCCTAAGCTACCATTTTCATCTAAGAAAAGAGAAAATACTCAAGATCCAATGTCGATGTGTCCGTTTCGGATATACCAGAATCAGAATTGGACGCTACCCGCTTTCCCTGCTGCATGGGGATTGTGACACATGGCACATACATAGTAACGATACAATATTGGACCCCAGTCTTTCTGTTATAAAGACAAAAGGATAACACTAACAACAACAACAATACAATATTGGACCCCAGTCCTAAATTTGAAATACTGGATCAAGCCAGTCTGTTTTAATACTAAATTTGAAATATTTAACCCCAGTCTTTCTTATCTGTGTCTAGATTGAATACGTTTTGATATTTTTAATTTCACAAATTGTGATTTATGTTCTATACCGCGATATCAAAGACCTTATTTTTTCACCTTATTTTTTATATTAAACAAATACAGAGTGTCATCCTGTCCGTTACGATGTCTAACGAACAACAATTAGTTTTCTCGAACGAACAACAATTAGTCTTATCCTTGATAGATGAATTGAAACAAGGAGTTGAAGATGGTTTGAAGAAAAGTTGCCTGTATGTCAAGAGTGTCTACCAGGCACATCTGCAACAGTTCGAACGCACACTAGAACACGATCAGTTTGCAGACACGAGTCTCTCCAAACTCGAAATGCAGTCAATAGACGAAATTCAGATGAACAAACCCGTTCATTGGGATTTTGCATTGAAGCTGTCTCACGCCTTGCGATCGAGTATACGTTTCATGTCCATCGCGTTGGATGATATTTTGTCCGAGTTCCGTATGGTGCTAGCGTTGCACCTCGAGAACCTCCACGACGTACCAGGTCGCACCTTCGTTCGACTCCATACCTGTATTCAACAATAGAGTTCATGTGATGGGTGGTGTGCGTCCACCCAGCAACGAAGAGTTCGTTCCAATATATTTTTATTGGATATTTCGAAATACTCGTATAGTTTTTTAATACCGTCTGTAATATTGTTTCGTTATTCATTTCTAGAGTTCGGGAACGGTTACACTTCCTTCCTTCCTCGAGTTCTAAATGGAAGTGTAGAGATGTGGTCCAGAGCCCAGAAGAACCCCCCCCATATCACTACAAGAGGAGGAGAAGGGAAGTGGTTGCCAGCAACGACCATAACTAATATCATTTTATTCAATTACAGTTGACAGCAGTTGGTTGCAGTTGAATATCTATACCATGGCGAACGAGGGTTCCAGTCTACATGTAAACTTTTCTTTTCTCTATTTAATAAACTTTAACTTTAGTAGTGCCTGATTTTTATTTTAAAACATGTGAGTTAGAAAAATATAGAAATGAATCCAAAGACAAAAATATTATTATCAAAGTTATTTGATGACGACGGTGAAACAAATTGTATTAAGTTTCCAACCCCATCGTTTAAAATTTATCAAAGCGAAGCTTTAACATCGGTGCGCTTGTGTCAAGAAGTGGCATGTAACCTGTACCCTAAGGCTTCTTTCAGACGGCGCGGGCACTGCCCGCGTCCGCGTTTACTGCGACACACCCGCTTCCGCGTACCTTTTCAGACGGCGCGGGTGAAAACCACCTGCCACCCACGGGCCTCGTCATCTGGCTCACCAGTTTGTGTTCTGCACGCACTAATCATGGACCGTGATCGCCTTCGTCTCCTCTACCTATTGCATTTGCGAAAGAAGAAGAGACATAGAAGGAGATTATGGATTCATCCCTTGATTGCTGAAAGGAGCAAGACTGGAGCATTCACGTGACTTGTCCCACAGAGCTGGTCTCTCCTGCACAAGGGATATCAACTGCTCTGTATCAATATTAGCCTCCATATTAAATGCAAGGGGACAGTCACGCACCAGCAATCACGTTGAAATCCAGCAGACTATTGAATGAGTTTCCTCCGGAGAAGTGCGCGGGTCGCGGGCCTGCCCGCGACGTGTGAAGACATGCATTAGACGCTGTACCCTGTAGCAACTAATCGCGGAGGCGGGCCCGCGGGCAACCCATGGGGCGCCCGCGCTGCATTTCGCTCGCACGCGGGCGATCGCCCGCGGCGGGCGACGCCCGCGCCATGTGAAAGGTTACATTGAAAACATCAGTAATTAGTTTAAGCGGGTCCGCGCCTAAGCGCGGACGCGGGTATCGCCCGCGTCGTCTGAAAGGAGCCTTAGAGTTTACCACGACCCTTTTCGATTAACCAAGTACAAGTACACGCCGTACGATTAGCTTTAATTCAATACTACAAACATGCTTGTTGGAGTCCTTCTTTGAGTGTTGAAACTCTGTTAAACGCAACATATGACTCGAGAATTCGTGAAGAGATACGAGTGAACAATTATGGAGGGGGTTTTGTCATTGGCGATGGAACAGGTATTGGCAAGACCAGGGAAATGGCTGTTTTTATCATCAGTGTCGTGTTGGCCGAGTCGAGCATTAAACAACTAGCCATTGATTCACATATGGATGTGTTAACACATACGTCAAGGCGGAATGTTTACGGGAACCCTTTCTTTATCTGGATAACGTGCTCTCGTGGCTTGTTCAGAGATTGCCAAAATGATATATTACAGGTTCTCGTCAATAAAGATGATCGGTTCAATACTTGGACTAAGGTAGGGTTCGCAGACAGACCGAGTTTTGCAAACACGGATAGTGACAGTTCTTTGTCGAAAGACTATAGTATTCACACTCATGGTTACGACAACAACAAAAATGATCGTTAAATTTTATAATTGGAAAAACATAGTCTCGATGAATAAAGAAATGCGCACCCGTGAAACCGTAACGCTGACACCTGCGATCTTATCGACGATTCAAACACATATTCGACGAATAGGCTTTAAGAGAAAAACTTTTACTAATGCTCGTTATGTAATGTGTGGTACGTTTTCAACGAATGTCAACGATAAGGAAATGATGGTCTTACCAGGATCGGAGTATGCCGGGCCGTGTTGTTCGGAGGGAGATAACAGAATTCACATTTACAACGCTAGTAGAAGAAGTGTTCGTTATGCTAGATTAACTCGACCTTACATCGGTGTCCTTTTAGACAAGTTTCCAATAGAATGGAAGGCAAACGTCTTTGTCGGTAACCCAATTCTCTCATGAAATCAATACATTGATTGCCGCGCTCTTGACTAACATCATGTACAGTCTGTATTTCATGATGCAAGACACTTAGAACATACAACAATAATTGCACATCGTCAGGTAACCTAAAATTTCTAGTGAAGTGTTTCAACTTGTTGGAAAATAAATTTCTCGTCGACGATCTTAAATTTCGAAGACAAGGAATAGAAGAGAGGAATGTGGGTGGATGTCTGACAGTGTTAAAATTAACTTGACTCGATCCACGATGTGGGTATGAGCACCCACATAAGCTATGTATTTTGTGTGGAGACGTTCCATATAATCCGCATGGCTGATGTGTGGAATCGTCGTCATTTTGATTGTAGACTGTTTGAAGACTAGCTTGCTCCAAACTATCTCTTTCTCCAATGATGAATGATGGTTGCCTGTTAAGGTAGAGACGCAGTTAAGTATTTATAATCTTGTTGATGATACAAACACACACACACATACAAGGCTAAGACACACACGCACACAAACACGACTACTACACACCTACCAATGAAATGACAGACGCCACCGCCGCTGTTGTCTCTTCGACACGCAGACTCAACTCAATGCGAGCACACACTAAATGTCGACTTAACTCTATTGAAGTGAATGTGTGTTTTGTCTTACAGTGTCCAATTCTGAATTTGTAGCAGTTAGACTTTAATTCAAACATTAGACTTACAAAATCAGAATTGCACACTCCAAGACAAAGACACACATTCACCTCAATAGAGTTTAGTCGACATTCAAGCAATACACCATAGATTCAAAGTTACGTATACTCTCTCACATGCGTAATAAAGATGAGAGAAAGTTAATAATATTTTTTTTTAAATGTTAACCGCTACAGGTGACACGCAGACTCAACTCAATGTCGACTTAACTCTATTGAAATGAATGTGTGTTTTTATCTTACGGAGTGTCCAATTCTGAATTTGTAGCAGTAAGACTTTAACTCAAACATTAGACTTACAAAATCAAAATTGAACACTTCGTAAGACAAAGACACACATTCAGACCAAATTTTACTATCACTTGTTTTGAATGTTAAGCCGATCGCTATTGGTTCACCACCCTTGATGCTGACTCTCTCATCATCGTCTTCTGGATCGCTATCGACAGTTGTCCAAGATAAATCATCAGATTTGATAACAGTATTCATTCTGCCTTGTGAACCTTCGGAGACGCATGCCTGTCACGAACCTTAAAACAAATTCATAATGACGTGGTTCTTGGTGGTGATTTTAGATGCTGTTTCCACAGGGCTGGTATATCAATTCGGTGAAACAGTCTCTCAAATTTGCTATCTGTTCTTTGTCGTATTCTGTTGTGAATTGCACATTATCCAAGACGATATTGCACTCAGTCGCGACTTGGAGAGGATTAACTTCATTGTACATTAATAGAGTCAGGTTTTTTCTCAATAGATCTATCTGATCTTTATTCTTTTCCGTGACCTGAATCCCATCGAGAATGATATTGCATCGATTCACGAGATCCGACTGAGCGTATGCCTCAACATCGATGGGGTGTTGGGTGTAGCACGATCCATGATTAGGCAACGAGAGGACATAATCTCTGTGTTCTTTGCCCTTGAACACTACACCTTCGCGGCGTTCGCGTCTGTCCAAGTTGTACTCCTCAGTGGATACGGTTTCATTCATCGTTACGGTGGTGTAGTTAGAGTTATCGCTTGAGTATGTGTTTAATTACCGTTAACCATATAGCCATTTATATGTGACGTGTCCAATTACGCTCGGGTTCAATCACGGATTATGGATAAGGTCATAGAAAACCACCTGTCTAACAACCTGGGAAGTGCTTACAAAGATCTCGCTGCCACTAAAGAGGAAGACAACGCTGCGCGGACTACTGACATCGTGCTGTTCGTCATATCAATTATTTGGCATTAATCTCAAAATGAAGTGTAATGCAATGGTGCAAAAATTGATTGATCACACCCGTGTCATGCCAAATTACAAGGTCAAGTCAACAGACAGAATGACATGCGTGACATGCGATGCTGCATTCAAGGAAGGTCTACGTGTCTTCCAATCAGCTTGTGGTCATTTGAATCACCGATTTTGCATTTCCACGCACATGGACTACTATCACAAGTATGATTGTGTGGTGTGCTCAAAGCCCTTCACCCACCGCGAATTGCAACATGGCAGGACCACATTGATCTTCAGACAACACCATCCCTTCGTCATAAGGGAATTCGCACTGTTGGACGATGACATGAACATCATGGATTCACACGTCATCAATAACAAAGCAGCTGCATTCAAAGAAGAGGTTTCACCTGGTGTCTTCAAGTTCATCGATAACAGGTATGATCCAGTCGTTATCAGTGAAAATGTCGATGAGGATGAGTACCCCTTGTACAGTCCGGTTGAAGACGATGACGTAGTCAACGAGGAGGAGGAGGAGGATGACGATGACGACGACGAGGACGATAACGAAGAGGAAGAGGATGACGATAACGAAGAGGAAGAGGAGGAACAGGATGACGAAGAAGATGACAACAACAACAACGAGGAGGAGGAGGAGGAGGAGGATAATGAGGTGGACATTCCAGTCTACGCACCTGGTGAAGAGGAGGAGGAGGAGGATGTTCCAGAGGAGGAGTCGGTTCCAGTTCCAGAGGAGGAGATGGTTCCAGTTCCACAGGAGGAGTCGGTTCCAGTTCCAGAGGAGGAGTCGGTTCCAGTGAAGGAGGAGGAGTCGATTCCAATCGGTAATGAGCTTGTTCCCTTCGTTGAAGAGGAGACGACTGAAAATCAGCTATGGCGTGTTAAGACGAGTGTCCTCATCACCCGCAAATTGGTTGCAGTTCCTGGTAATAAGAAGGCGAATACCATGCGTCATAATGAGGATACTGACGACTTGCCTGATGCCAAGAGAACCAGGATAGTGTTGCCAAATGTGGCCATCGATGGTGAGAGATTAACGATGTGGAACGACGATGGGTATATCCACATTGTGTCACCAGGCTTCATGAATGAATCACAGCCCATGGAAATGATGTCATCGTTGACTAACCAGTCGCATAAATTGAAGATCAATCTGTATGAGAACTGCACTTATAAGTGCTAAATAGGTGTTGCTGATTGTGTATTGTTTATAGGAAATTCATGTCTTGTAAATATCGGTGTTTATAATGTTTAATCAATAAACCAATGTTATTACACATGGCTACTGATTTTCCCAAATACGAGTCGATACAAACAAAACATGGCAAAAAAAAAAAAAAAACAGTGCCAAAGACATGCAAAAAAAAATTGGCAATCAACACGCAATAATGACGTGTTTATAGTAAGTAAGTGTGGTCAACGCCCCTGGCAGCTTACGTCACCAAAGGTCATGCGGACTTCGAGGTAAGTGTTATGTGCAATCAGCGCTATTGCTTACGTCATTGGTGTCATTATTAACCTTGTCAACAACAATATCCAAATTTGGCATGTGTTAACAACCATCCCTTATTATCAATTGATCGGAAAAATAACAACAAGACTAAAAATCACGCAATGCTTCCTGCCATTTTTAGCATGAGCATAACACTCCTTACGATTTACGTCATCTCAATCAATCGTGCCGAATCCAACAATGTCCAAATTTAGCTTGATTTGGCATACCTTTATTACATGCCAAAATTGGATAACCACGCTTACGTCATTAACAAGTGCGTGATATGCCAAACTACGACTACGTCACAGTATGTATCGATAGGAGGTATTGCTTACGTCACTACATGTGTGCGATTATCACCCTCGTGTTAGAGCATACGTCACAGTATTGATTGTTAGTGCAATTTATACCCTCGTGTTTTTGCAGGTGATTATCACCCTTGTGACTACGTCACAGTATTGTTACGTCACTACTATTTTTGCAGGTGATTATCACCCTCGTTATTGTTATAGACTACGTCACAGTATTGTTACGTCACTACTACATGTGCAATTTTAACAGTCTCGTTTTTTTACAGGTGATTATCACCCTCGTGTTATTGTTAGACTACGTCACAGTATTGTTACGTCACTACTATTTTGCTATTTTTGCAGGTGATTATCACCCTCGTGACTACGTCACAGTATTGTTACAGGTGATTATCACCCTCGTGTTATTGCTAGACTACGTCACAGTACTGTTACATCACTACTATTTTTGCAGATAATTTAGAGACTACGTCACAGTATTGTTACGTCACTACTATATGATATGTGCAATTAACACCCGTCATTTCCATATGTGGAATTAACACCCTCGTTTTTTGCAGGTGATTATCACCCTCGACACACATTCACCGATAGAGTCAAAATCTGTTCATGATCAACACTAGCTAGAGTGGGGTCCGATATTTGACGATTTCGTCTCCTAAGCGTTAATCTAAAAATTGAGTTTTTCTGAGGGGAAGGTATATAAATTATTAGAGAGGGAGAAAGTAGGAATCTGTAAAGTTATATTCTCGATTTTAGGTAGTTTGTCGCGACAAAGATAGAAATTCGACGCTCCGTAGTGCACAGACACACATTCATCTCAATTAAGTTTATAATCTGTATGCACCCCCATGAAGATTTGGACCCCACTTTGTACTATCGATGTACATATACCCATGCAAAGTTTATATTCTGAAGTTAGTGTATCCCTCATTCACATATTGTTAAATTAAAGCATAAGCCATTGAAGTTGTCTTGCATGGAGATGTAAAATATTGGACCCAACCTTTTTGCTTCTGATATTTTCAGAGTTGGTATTCTCAAAGTTAAATATTTACTTTACGTACATGTGAATATATAGTGTATCCCTCATTCACATATTGTTAAATTAAAGCATAAGCCATTGAAGTTGTCTTGCATGGAGATGTAAAATATTGGACCCAACCTTTTTGCTTCTGATATTTTCAGAGTTGGTATTCTCAAAGTTAAATATTTACTCTACATGTGAATATAAGTTTATTAAGATGCGTCATACAAATATACACATTCACCTTGATAAATGTATAAGAATTGGACGCTTCGAAAAACAAAAACACACATTCACTTTGATAGAGTTTAGATGACATTCAGTTGCATTAAATGGGACGCAAAGAAAGACAAAAAAAAAAGTCCCATGGGGAAGACACCAGTTACAGTATATCACATAATCAGACGCTCAGTAATACTAAAACACACATTCACTTCGATAGAGCTTAGACAACATTCAAATGTCATCTAACCTTAACCGAAGTGAATGTGTGTTTTAGTCTTCTGGAGCTTCAGATTCTGTTAACACTCCAATTAAGAATTGGATGCAACATAACAGAAAAACACACATTTGCCTTAAGGGGTCGAAGTGAATGTGTGTTTTAGTCTTCCGGAGCTTCAGATTCTGTTAACACTCCAATTAAGAATTGGATGCAACATAACAGAAAAACACACATTCGCCTTAAGGGATCAAAGTGAATGTGTGTTTTAGTCTTCCGGAGCTTCAGATTATGTTCACACTCCAATTAAGAATTGGATGCATTATAACTGAAAAACACACATTCGCCTTAAGGGATCAAAGTGAATGTGTGTTTTAGTCTTCCGGAGCTTCAGATTATGTTCACACTCCAATTAAGAATTGGATGCATTATAACTGAAAAACACACATTCGCCTTAAGGGATCAAAGTGAATGTGTGTTTTAGTCTTCCGAAGCTTCAGATATTGAAGGGTAAAAAAAAATTCATTAACAAATTGTGTATTTAATTTATAATAATAAAAAATCTATATCTATCTCTTAATATTATTTAAACTCTGCTTTGTCTTTGTTTCATTTTGAACTATGTTTTGGTTTGGGTTTGAATTGTGGTTACACATGAATCGCCTCCACTCTTTACATGGTCATATTGCGTTCAGGAAGAGGCGGTGGTGTAATGCATGATGATGAAGCATTGGGTGCAGAACTGCTAATGTAATTATTCATGGACATGTAATGATCCTCCTCTTTATTCTCCTCATCCTCTTCTTCAAGGGTTACATTGTTGAATAAAACTGGTGGGGGTGGGTGACGGGGCAATCCGTAGACATGTGAGTGTGAGGGTATCTGCGGCTGCGGCTTACAAATTATGTGAGAATGACTGCTAGATGGAATTGACCATGAAACTCGTCCGGATTTCAAGTCGATGGTTGGATTTTTGAGTGGTTCTACAGGAATGTTCATAGGGGTGAATCTGGAACACTTCCCAACCCTTCTTTTTGAGGGACGGTGTAAGTGGAGAGTCTATGAGTGAATATGGATGTGGCAAAGCAGGAAATCACGTCTCTACTGCCTTCGACATGTGGATTGAACATCCCAACGTTCAGAGTCGAAGGAGACGTGCCTGTTGCGTTCTCCATCATATCGATTAGTCGACGAGAAACCGAACCGTCTTGACCATCCATAACCGCCTTATTGTGAATCTGGTCGACAAGATTGTCTCCTAGAGATGGATTGTAAATATCATTGATGCTATTTTGTTATAGACTGATTTAGGAGGTATGTCTGCAGCGTGCCCGTTGTGTGCACCCATGGTCTTTGCGGACCTATTGAATCTCGTGGGCTTCCATAATTTCTCGTCGTTGAGATAATTAGCAGGTCTGTTGAGAAGTCGACACGAATAAGGAGTGAATGCCACGTTACTGCTTTTGGCGGACCACACATTAGCCGTGAACGGAACCTTCGTGTTGAGGTCCCAGCCCGTGTTGATGTTGAGATGATCGAGGTTGATCCGAGACCCTTGACGGTCGGTACGCCCAATGCTGTTCATAACATGTAAGTCACCAGCCTGTAACTTCAAGAGAGTGTATGTCAAACTGAGATCATTCTTAGGTAGAGTGGACATGAGCAGAAATTGACTGTGTCTATTTCCGCGACTGGGTACAGCTGCGACAGGTCCGTCTCTGCCGTTGGCGTGCAAGACAGGACAGAACACATCACAAGTACAGTTGCACGTCTCTTGTTTTCCTAGAGACGAAAAGTAATCGATGAGGTTGTGTTTATTTTGCAAAACTAAATCGACATAGCCTAAGATTTCTTCGCGGGTTACGTGCGAGTGCGATTGGACGCCAGTGGGTTTTGGTACCATCAACGTCATGTATTGGGACAAGGCGCCAGTGCAAGGGTAGCCGAGTGTCTTACCCGTTTCCTCTTTGAGGGTGGGAGGGCTGAACGTTCCTTGCAAGTAATGACCGGCCACAAGGTCCACAAGGTCCACAAGGTCTTAAGGGAGACCCAGGAGAACGGGGTTTGAATGGACCACAAGGGCCTCAGGGAGTGATGGGTTTTACAGGTCCTCAAGGTGAAATCGGTTTGCGTGGACCAAAAGGTCTAGAAAGCAATTATTATCCTAACCGATATGGTAAAGTGTGTCTAACTTGGTTGAAGGAATTAACTCACGTAGTAGCAACTGACCATCATGGAAACATACCTATCAGTATGAGAAGATTAGAAGATGACTTGTCAATGTATGATAAAAAATACTGCTCGATTGGACGTGCGTGTGCAGTCACTAGGTGGTGGAGTTTATAAGTTAATCACTATTAACTTCACCAATGCTATACTTTTCATTACATTGCTAGTGCAATCTGATTATCTCGAGGATCAGCAGGCGGGTGTACCTCTGTGTCCGACAGTCGTTGACACACCAGCTTACAAGTTCATGTATTTGACTGTGGAAGGTAATAGTAATCAGTACACGTCGGCTGTACTCAATACTCAGGAATCGTGTGAATATTCTCTACACTATAGCACTGGATCGGCAGGCCCCTTCTCGT
This sequence comes from Eriocheir sinensis, assembly GCF_024679095.1. NCBI lineage: Eukaryota > Metazoa > Arthropoda > Malacostraca > Decapoda > Varunidae > Eriocheir > Eriocheir sinensis. The sequence continues at coordinate 884,564 of NW_026112009.1, forward strand.
GTATTTTAATTGCCCAATCTGTACAGTACTCAACAGCTGGTGTCATCAATGAGTCTTATAGTTCTGAGCTCGGGCCTGCTTATGGTCCATCAGATCCATCCTCTATCTGGATATCTGAAGACACCCAAATCTCTCTTGGTGATGAAATTATCACCAATCCGATGTATCGGTTAGAAACGCTTGAACCAAACAATGTACTCGATCTCTTCTTTGGAAAGGATACTACAACAAAATTTACCACAAATGCAATATTGATGTATGATTATTTATCTCAAATCAAATTAAATTTAAATAAGAGTTTCCACACTAACGAGAATGCAACCTTTTCGACTCTGTATTTGCTTTACATTCTGTATAAGAACTTTTTAAAATCGAAGGGATGGAATATCGATGTGTTGTTGCTCTGTCCTAGTGTCTTTTCAATGGTAAAGGCTAACGTTTGCAGATTAACTCTCCAATTTTATCTTGGAATGCAATCTGAATTTGTGCAGTTTTTTAATACATCGGATGCAGCAGCTTTGGAAAGTTACAAACCTGAAGTATACAATGCATCGAAGATTGTTTACGACTCTGTGTTGGGTGACTACATTCCCGAAGAAACCGTGTTGAACTATGATAATATTTTCAATATTAATTGTAACCCGAAGAAACAAATTTAGCATGGTGAACCATAGTTGGAGCATTGTAGTCGTGAATCTGTGACACAGTATGATTAAACTTAACAGAAAAGAAGGACTGATCAACAGAAGAAGGTGTCAGAACACACCATTTTCGAAATACTTCAATAGCCCTTGCAAACATGAGCAACCATAACTTGTTATAATTTCTGAAAGTTAATTTTTTAAAGAGTTCGGCTTGATCGATAGGATGAATACCACTATTACACAACCACAAATCTTTGATGGATCCGAACATCTCTTCCTCTCAGATATACATCTCTCCTCGACATCTCTACTACTACAGCAATCTGGTTGATCTTCCTCTTCTATATCTTCTGCATTAGTACAATCTTCATTATACTCTTCTTCGTCCATCTCATCTTCGATTTCCACTAATTCGTTACTAACGTTCGTTCGGGTCTTTTTAGAGTGGTAACATTTTGAGTCGGTGTCAGATGACAACTTTCTGCGTTTCAATATTCTCCTAGCTCGTCTTTGTTGTAATGCCACTTTTTTCTTTACTCAATGCTATTAATGATGTCATTAACCATGTTCAAAATCTTTTTCGTATTCACATTTCTTTAGACTCACTCCAATGTTAATAGCCAGCGGGAGATCAGCGGATGACTCTGTCAACTCACCGTTTAACGTAGCTGAATCGTACTTGGCATAGTTCTTGGATTGCCTGTTTGCATCAGCGCGCATGGCGCTGCGTTCAAGTATGCTGCCAATGGTCGTCTTTCCAGATTGGTCGTGAAACAACTTGAGTTGAAAAGCACCGTTCTCGAACACGTCTCCTAAACCCCCGTTACTTAGGAATACGGCCAGTAAAGCCGGTACGAATATTTTGAACATCATGATGCGATGAGCATCATAACCAATCGTGTTCAAAATGCTAAAATTAATAATCTTTAATAACGAATGCAACATTTCATACACTCCAGTTCTACAGGGAGAAATGATTAAGGCGTCAATGAAAGATTGAGATGTTCCTTCGTTGGGATGTACTAAAGTTGCACAGAGACTGTCTCTCTGTTCTTTAGTGAGAACGTTATTGGCGAATTCTATCAGTCGGTTCTTTCTTAACCTACCGACTCCCTCTCTCCGATAATTTAACACGGACGATTCAATAATCGACGAGGCGTCCAATTCGTCTCCTTTAAATCTCGTTCGGTTGTGCTGTAATGCGTCTTCCCAATCCAAAGCAGCGCTCTTCTCTTCTGCTTCCAGTACCCGACGGATAATGTCGTTTCGATTCTGATACACAGCGTCAGGTAGGAGCCATAAATCCCGGGTGTGGACCATGTCACTTAATAGCGTGTTGTTACGCGAAAATGATCACACAAGTACAAGATACTACGTTCGTGAACACTTTTAGGATGCAGGTTTAAAGCTTCCCGGTCGTACAGACCGCAACCAATAGCAAAAGGTTCGTAACGAATCATTCCCGACGATCTGCAACATTCGCTGATAAAATCGAAACTTCGCCAGAAACGAAGACGTTTCAGTTCTAGAGCGTCCAATCGAATACTAGGGTCTAATGGACCGTTGGGTAAATTTTTCGATCGAGTTAGAGCCTGTCCAAAACGAATGGAACCCCTGAGTAGAGTCAACCAATTGATCTTAGAAGATCCTACTGGGAACACTAAGTGTTGGGGAGTTGTGCCTCCAGCGTAACGAAATGCTACCAATTCTCCAGCTCCTTGATGAGGATTGACGACAAACCGATTAGGTAAGATCAAACCACCAGCACTCAATCTGTTGGGTTGGGAGAGTTGGTTCTTGTTATTTGTTGACATGTTTAATTCAATATCCTCCGCTGGCTTATGGCTTGTGTAGGTTTAAATTCTTAATTGTTATTCGACGAAGCTTTATTTTGAATTCTTCACAGTATGGCGTCGTTTCTAACCGACGAGGAATTCGAAAGGGAGTACGGAGAGCGTTATGTCGATGATAATATAAACATGCACGCTCAAATTCGTGTGACCGACATAGAAATCTACAGGAGCAGTAAATTGAACGTACCTGCCTTAACACATTCTCGTACTTCTACTACTCTGGTCAGTGAGAAATTACCCTTATACAGAATCGACACGAGCGTTGGTAGACCTCGGTTGATGATGATAACTGACAACGGCGGTATAGCGACGATTCAAACACATATTCGACGAATAGGCTTTAAGAAAAACTTTTACTAATGCTCGTTATGTAATGTGGTACGTTTTCAACGAATGTCAACGATAAGGAAATGATGGTCTTACCAGGATCGGAGTATGCCGGGCCGTGTTGTTCGGAGGGAGATAACAGAATTCACATTTACAACGCTAGTAGAAGAAGTGTTCGTTATGCTAGATTAACTCGACCTTACATCGGTGTCCTTTTAGACAAGTTTCCAATAGAATGGAAGGAATGCACTATCACCCTTTTACTCTTTCGATGTTCATTTTAAAACCTAAAGAGCAAAGGACGTTAACGCTCGTCCGAAATTTAGGAACACCTCCAAGCTATTCCTTATTTTCAACTTCTATTGGAGCGTGTTATATTCCTCCTGGTATCATGCATGACGACTTAATCAACTTGAACAACGAAATTACTTTTTACAACGCACATTTATTGAACGATGTTAAGATTCACTTTAAGACATCAGACTTCTTGGGATACTCAATACCACTCCCATCACCGCTGACATCTAACCCGATTCACATCACAGATCTGTCGCTAATTGAAACCCTGACCAACTACAGTCTCACAACTCAACAAGATTATACGTTTTACCCAATCACCAGAACTACGGTCACATTTAACGAACAAGTTTTTGTGAAACATGCAAGTGTCACTTAACAATATGGCTGAACTTATGGAATTGAGTGTTAAGTCAATCGTTCATTTCCTATTTCCTATTTTAGAATCAAGAGTGGTTTTAAAGAGTTCAGGATCTGTAACAACAGAGGGTGTAGGAAATCTAACGGATGAAGATATACGACTCTCGGAAGGTTACATTCACATTAGTAAACTCTCACGAGATACAATTAATGTAGAAGTTAAACCGATGATAAACAATACTAACATGGGTCTGTTGTTTAACCATACTCATCCACCTTCCATATTCTCATGGTTTGATATCAAGTCAAACGGAAAACTGAGAAACGACAACCAAACCAATTTTACACCGCTGATTTTCACCAGACGTCTCGTTAAAACCAAGATAAGAACTAACAAAATCTTGGGCGAGTGGCAAGACAAACTAATTCGCCTAGATAATTTTATACTTAATAGCCAAGGCATTACAACGTACATTGAAAAGAAATTAAACAACATATCTTACGTGATCGGTTCCTACGGTAAATTCATTCGGAGAATCGCTGAAGTCAAATCATCAGCCTGTGTTGAAGACCAACAGTTATTACAGAACGTGGCTCTATCTTTGATGGATATCAATTATGACGACAACAAATTTCTGTCCCTGCTAGAATTCCAAAAAAACATTGTTTTGACGATTATGGGAAACACTCCCAATGGTTTATCGGTAAGAGTCATACGAGTGTTGAAGAAAATGATGTCGGAGATCAAACCCACGACGGTAGAAAAAATACACTGTTATTGGAACTATCATTAACAAGCATATGTCTGCTTGAAATTTTAGAAATTATATTTTGACGGACAGACAGATTTTTACTAACAGACGGTGATATTACCTGCTGATTAGGGACGAGTGGACGTGACGAAGGAGGGGAAGGAGGAATAGGAGAATACTTTTTTTTCTCGAGAAACATGCTGTAATCGGGGTTAAACGTCGTCGTTGTGTTGATTGAGAAGATGACGGTAGGAAGGCTTCCTTCCTGGGAGTTACAGGTTTTCTGCGTCTTTAAATAACTGCCAAAGTTTTTGGGATTTACGACGCGATAATTTTTTAAACGGTGCATCATGAGATATAATTCTATCTCTATGATACGATTTAGAAACACCTTTATCTCCATTCAAAACAGTTTTGGGATTACTTACACTTGGTTTACTACTACTTCTTCTTTCACTATTTTCTTTTTTGTCAGATTCGAGTCTTGGTCTTTTCTGTTGATCTTTTGTTGACCAGCTTCTTTTTTCTTGGACGTCTTCTAAATCTCGGCAGTGTCGTCGTTTGCTGCGAGATTCTTTTGTAGTTGATGATTTCTTATTTGTTTCCCTGACCGATGGCGGAGAAGTCGTTCGTGATGCGAAAGGTGAATCATAATCTGCACTTGCACTTGACGAAGCGACACCTCTGCGCATGAAACCAAATATATCGTAAGGACTCAACGGTTCTTCGAATCCCGTGTCCTCTGAAAAACATCCTCCTGGTGTCTTTGGTCTCTCAATTGGGGATAAAGTCGGCGGTGTATTTGTCGTATCCTCAATATAAGTCTTGGATGTGTCTATAATCTTTCTATTGTTTAAAAATCCTCCGGGTGATCTGAATCCAGTACATTTCCGAAATCTTCATATTTAGGCAATTGAACGCAAAGGAAGAGTAAATTGTTGTTGTCAAACAAGTAACGGTTCCATACATTGTCTTCAAGACTGTTAGCTTCCGTGTCGATCTTTTTAGTTTGTCAATTATATTAACTGTGTCTATTGTCCATTTCAAATCTAAATATTTCGTTGCCATCACTACGTTCGTCCTCTGATCGTAAATGACAGCCAATAGTCTCCCGTCTGGCACAACACTGGCTGAACCTCCGTGACGTACATCCAATCTCATCAAGCGTGAATTTTGGTCGGGTCTGAAGATTTTCCTTCTACTACAGGATCTCCACCGCTCCACACCTGAAGCTTCAATGTTATGGCAGTGAATTGGGACCAACTCAGAAACAGAACGCGATGGGTAAGACACCTTCCCACTGTGTCGTACACAGATGTTGATGACACGTATACTCGTACATCGAATTGGCGATCGTGTCGTCAAGCACTGGGTAAAGTCAACGACTTTAAACGTGCTTATCGCCAAGCTTTCAAGTCAGATAAACTCGTCAAAGGACATCTAGCTCCAGTGGCTGACTTTATGTTAGCAAGTGAAAGACTCGCCACTTTTCAGATTTGTAATGTAGTACCTCAACCGCAGATACACAACAATATAAACTGGAAGATTGTAGAACGCGAAACGCGTGAATTTGTGACTAATAATCCAACGGTTGTTTCTTATATTGAAACTGGACCAATCTACTGTGACGATTCCAAACCACTTATAAATAATTTATTGCATGTACCTATTGGTATGTACAAAATTGTAGTTGGACACAACGGATATAAGTTATTCACTCGTGTATCGATGTTCTGAGCATCTAATACGTCACCACCGCTAGGCACCGCCACAAGCAGCAGTCTAGATCCTATTTAAACCGCCGCGGATACAGCAGAGTCATCATATCCTCTCTGTCTTCTGGTCTCTTAACATAACTCTGAACATGGCTGATACTAAATCTGGATCTACTAACGATCTTATGGATTTTCAAGAAGAATCATCCGAACCTGTAAGAACAACAACAACAATAATGTCACAGGATAATAAGTCGGGGTTTGGAACAAAGTCAAAAAGTGGTGGTTTTACAACTTCACCTCCAAATTTCGGAGGAGCAGAGTGTGGAGCATTACCTGAAAGTGGGTGTGGGTGAGGGTTACGGAGAAAAAAGCGAGCAGCGTGCTGCTACTACTGATGCAGCGAACGTTCGCAGCGGCGGTGAGGATGATGCAGCGAACGTTCGCGGCGGCGGTGAAGATGATGTTGCAACATCATCTAACTTAGGTGATGGAGCAGATCATGACTTATGCAGGGACACATTGGATTATTCCATGGCCTCACCCATGCGATTGGTGTTCACACTCATACAAGACGATCAAAAAAATGACAGAGCTATGAGTGTAGGCGACATGGCCATTTTGGCCGTGTGGATTAAGATTCGTGTATTAGGGCTTCAATGGACAGACTCTGCTATTAATCCTCGAAATAGTTGGTTGAGTGAAGTTCTTTGAAATCAATTATTGTTGAACGATCTCACTAACTTTGGAGTCTTGGGTGATTCTAAGATCGTCAACAGATTAGATTGCACGACCGATACCATTCACCGAAATGGAGCTCGTATACCCACTGAAAAAGACCAGTTAAATTTTCTTAAGATGACGTCTCAGCAGGATCGTAAACAGGCCGCTTGTCAGCACCGACTCATGAATGTCCGCACACGTACTCATCTAGGTCGTATTACAGGAGCGACATGGGCCCTAGAAGCCATCAAGACTCTTTCGAAAGGTTCCAAAGAAGTTTACGCCAAATTATCTTCCGCTATGGATGTGGCTCAACTGGGACACACTAACCTCGCTAACATGTTTCCTTACTACAGTACTAATTATCTCTGTAATGAAAAAGAGAACGGTTTGTGGGGTTACGTACGACGTACGTCAGAATTGAAATACAATCTTACAAGGTAGACTGCTCCCCGATTTCATAATGAAAATCCTCTGGGTGCGGCTTCCATCAATGGTTACCCTATTACAAGCGAGGGTGAGTTGATGGCGATGCTCAAGCGTCAGAAAACCGCAGGAGTTGTCCAAGGCAGTAGCGACAATGGCGGTAATAACAATGATAAATTCGGAGAAGGTATCATCAGCGAGAGTGCTTTGAGAGCGGTGGGTGATCAATTCCTAAACTCAGAGTTGAAACCACTAAAGGAAGCTTGGGATAAACTAATGGAACTCCTGGGAGTATTTAGAAAAACTGCAACTGTGTTTAAACAGATTCTTTCTAATAATCCATCTAATCAAAAACAAAGCAACGTCACCTCCATGGTGCAAACCCTGCGCTCTCACATCGACACCATCAACAAGGCTCAGAACTTTATCAGGGACGAAGTAGCGAGAGTAGTGGCAGGTAGCGACCTAATCAGTAGAGGGTACGGGGGAGACCCCACTCATGCATTGGTTTCTCCTCATCGATATGAATTCTTTGGGGTGCTCGGAGCCATTTCAAGTTGTGTTCAAGACGGTCTTAACGGACTCTACTCCATGAGGAATATTGACGTTGATATCTTACGTAGATCCCTAGAAGAACAGGTTGTTCTTCCGAACAAACAAGGTAAGGTTTTACCCGAACATGGTAATTTACGATTCAACAAAGCGGATCAGATGATCACTAATAGCGAATCGATCTTTAGATCACAGGCTTATAATGTAAGTGGCGACAAGCTGAAGAGGGTGATTGATACCATAGTTCAAGGCTTCGAAAGTATAGATGCCACTCAACGTCGAAACGTCGATGGAATTGCACCTATGACTCTAACGACCAGTAACGAAATTAAACGACATGGTGTTATCAAACTGTTGAACGACAATCCTGTGCTACTTCAATCCATATCGAATACTTTGTACTTTGGAAGAGAACAGGAAAATGATCAACCGCAAGTTACGAACTTTAAAATATATTCAAACACCGTCAGAGATCAAAATGATAATATGAATCATCTTTTCAGTACTAAGGTACGTTAACTAACTAACTCTGTAGGTTGCAAATTAATAAAAAGACATTCATACAATGTTATATTTATTCCAACCTTATTTTTTTTTTATAATTTTACTTTTACAGGTTTTCTTCAGTGTAGGCGAGCAATAATGGTGGATCGAAATTGGCGAAAAAAGAAAATTTTGTTTTTTTCATCATGTAATAGTGTGGAAAATATGGGCTTAGCAAAGAGTTTAACACTGTTAAAAGCTCAAATGTCTAATACTACATTATCAGGTGCCCCAACATCTTTGAAAAATATAATAAGTGATAATTACTCGATATGTTGTTGCCTGTGAGCAGAGATCTATGTTTCTGCAACAATATTGCTTTCCATTGTAATATGCCATGTTTTATACATCTATTATTAATGTCCAGATACACAGCTCTCAGTTCATCTTAAGTAAGACTATCCAGAGCTCACCACGAGGAGGTGGCTGTGTGTCGAGCTCCGCCCATGCCCATCCCAACCACCCATCCTTGAGCATGACAAATTCAATTATTAATTTCTTTAACATTTGCTTATGCTTTGAAGTTAGTTTTACTTTCAAAGCGTGGTATCTTGACACGTGATGCAAGTCTTGATCGTATATATCCATGACGTGCCTCATGCCCACACACCTTCAATGAAGCATCACTGACTTCTTTAACTATTCTCTCCACTGCCTGAGTATGACAAGGAAATGCTTCAAATGTCATTTTACTCCTATTTATAATGTGGTGTTCAATGTCTTCATCTGTTATATTCCTTGTTAGTGGTGGCTCAGAGATATGACTTAGCTGCCAGTCAATCAGATCTGTGTAATCCGTTGCATCAAAATTTATAGGAGGAACCTTGAAGCATCTCACAGATTTCTGTTTGTTTTTCTGCCGGGTCTTCTTTATTCTCCTCCAGCCTAATTCTCTTGTTTCATCTTTGTTGTCTGCTATCATTGCTGCTAAAATGTTTTCTGGATGGCAGAAGAAAGCATTTCTCTGAATTACAGGTCTAACAATATTACACACATCATCACCAAGGTTTCTTGTGAGTTCAATTGTCTTGAGTATGTGCTTTGGCCCATTTACAAAAGATGTGCTCTGCTTAATGGAAAACCACATTGGCACATAAACCTGCATTATGTACTGCACAATGCTGCAGAATATCTTGGAAGGCTTATCAGTTGAGATGTACAAACGAAGCAAGCGGTTTGCAGTCGTTACCCAACGGAGGGGCCATTTTCCTGGGTTGCGATGCCAAATCTGGTGAACAAATTCCTGTGATAATTGCTTGGTGAATTTCAAGTAAGTACTTCTGGTCAGTGCTAAGATCATAACAATGTACAGTTGGCTTTCCTGCATCAATTATTTCAAATGCTACAATGGGAAGATTCTCACAGTCATTGAGCAGTTTACCAATTGGCCCAGTGAAACCATGTGGGCCAGATGTTTTTCCATCAAGTTTTTCCACTAAGTGACGCAGTGGCAGCTCATTTGCATGGAGTTGACAAATGAAATGATGAACTGGTTTGTTGCTTCACTTCAATCATCCTTATGGCTCCTCCTTTTTCTCCTGTGTTAACTACTGTGCCATCACAGCCAATTGCAACAAGGTCTTTCAGGTCAATATCATTTTCTTCAGCATACTGAAAGAAGCCTTTACTTATCCCCTCTGCAGACCCACATGTTACACTGTAATGACCCATGTACTCTGCTCCAGGTTCATGAACCAGAGCTATATGTTCTTCCATTATTTTCTTTCTGTAGTATTTACCCCCCTTCATTTCTTGGGTTAATGTCAAATCCTTCCTGCCATCAAAATATATGCCTGTGATTGCTTTATGTTCTCTTTGATTGATGCTGGATGATCGCATCTTTTGCCTAGCTCTTCTAATTTTGTTTCTGTCCACAACTTCTGACATGTCTTGGCTTGATACAACTCAATATCTTGCAAAGCAGAACTTACAATAAGATCTGCAGCTCTGTCTGACACACCAGCTCGATCACATGCACATGCTACAGTTTGAAGATGTTTGGTTTTCTTCTTCCTAGGGGAAGACATATGCTTCTTCTCAAGCATTCGTTTGGAAGGTGTTGGTTCTGGATATAGCTCATCATCATCTGTATGCTCAGATATATTATCACTTTCTGATGAAATGTCAAGATCAGTATTGGTGGTGTCCGTACAATCTGTATGGGATAACAGTTGTTGTTCTCTTTGCTTCCTTAGCATTGTTGCAGTCTTTTTCTTGGTTAATGTTATGTCCACTCGATCAATGACCATTTTCCGCTCACTTCTCTGATCTAACAGGAAAATATGTTCTTCCTTTGGAACCTTTCTTTCTTTGGGACAAGCACAGTTTGATGGTAGTTTACATTTACATGCTGCAATGTCAAACAATTTGTTCTGTGCTTCTAACTTGAATGCTTCAAGTTTTGCCCTGTAAGCTTGAGAGTCACTTCTGCCTTTGTGGGGTTTTAATATGTTGCGATACTTTGCATGGTAACATTTTAGCATTTGTTCAATCCGTTGATTTGACACAGTTGGAATAGATGTGTTTTTCCAAACTACCTTTAGCCTTTCTACAACCTTGTCAGCAATTTCTGAGAATGAGGGATCCTTATTTGTGCTCTTCTTCAGATCATTTCTCACAAATATATAACATCTCATTACTGTCTCATAAGTTGGTAATACTCGATGCCATAAATCTTCCCCATGTCCAAAAATGGGGCACTCATCTGCTGATCTAGTTGTATGTGTCTTAGCCATGTTGTCTTATAAGTCTGGAGCCAAAAATATGCTAAATTAGGCTATAATTTAGCATTAATAGGCGCACACAGTAAAGACATCCATACAGTACGAAGTAAGGCTCAGTACTGGGCAAGAAGAGTCAGGGAAGCCTGGATCAGAGCAGGATGGGTAAGCCTGATGTAACATGGTGCAATCACTACATTTTCCTAAAGCTGTTTCCCATTGAAAACTATGTTTTAAGCACTAATATATATATATATATATATATATATATATATATATATATATATATATATATATATATATATATATATATATATATATATATATATATATATATATATATATATATATATATATATATATATATATATATATATATATATATATATATATATAACTTTTTCTGCCACACTTGTCAGTTTATGTACTTTAGGCATTAGTTACTATACATGAAGAAATATGCCACTTTTAATGAATTTTGCTATATATTAAATGACTTTGGGGCACCTGAAGATATTTATTCGCAAGTTTAATTTTTCTGCTGCAAACAACTATTACAATCCCCTATATTTTCCACACTATTACAATTTAAAATACCTTTAGGTAGCTATTTATTATACATAAAGGAATATGCAAGTTTTATCAATTATGCATTATATTTAATGGCTTTGGGGCACCTGAAGATATTTATTCACAAGTCTAATTTTTTTGTTGCAAGTTACGATCAACATCCCCCATATTTTCCACACTATTACAATTTAAAATATTAAAGTCGGATTTTTTGATCCACCCTAACTGCTGCTGCTGCATGGTGAAAAATGTTTTTGATTCTACCGATTGAACAGCCTGAGGAGTTTGTTCTGTATTAACTTGAACCAAAAAGACGCCTTCGCCTTGACTGTCTGCTACACTCATAAGCTCATGGATGGCTGGAAAAATGTATGTTGCATCACTGTTGTCACTACGTGTTGAAAACATGGAAACATACACTTTAAAGTTTGCAGTGTTTTTAAAACGAATTTTAAAATTAATTATATTGGCCCCAGTAGATATTTTGTCGATCCAAATATACAAAAAGACATTAGGCACTATATCATTTTCTGAAAAAGTATTATCAATTAATTGGATCGGGAAGGCTCCGTGCTGTTGAGGTATGTTTGTGTTAACATAGGTAGTTTGCGTATTATCATCGAAATAAAAATTTAATAGACTTAACCGGTTTTGTTTGTGAAGTCGTTTGTTCTGCAAAGAGGATTCTTGAAGAAGAAGTGTTCATATTACTCTCACTGAGCAATTGATGATCATCGATTAATTGTTTAACATCGACTGTTAAATCAAATATAATATCTTCGTTGACATTCGACACGATACGTGCCAGTTGATTCCTCACAGTTTCGGTTAAGTTGACTTTAATGACTTCACTAATCTTAGTTTTTAAAGATTCTGAATTGAACACTTGATCTGAGAAAGCCAACATAGATTTATTCAAAAACAAGTTATAAAACGTATCAAGATTTTTACTAACAATGTATATTTTCAAATAATCGTATAACAAGTACAAAGTCAATGGTTGATTCGGAATTTCTTCCTGAAGTGTAACCAACCTCTTGTCAACTAAGGCTTCAATTCTGTGCTTCACGGTGTCAGAGAGAGTAGCCATCGCTGCCTGCGGTGCTGCTGCTAAAGCAATCCGTCGTCTATTTCACTAACGTCTGCGTCCTGTTCTGCAATTAAGGGTTCGCGATGTAACAAACGATTCTGATACACAGCCACTAACGTAACGCTTATGGCTACGAAGACCATTAACAATATCAAAATCGACGAATCGTTCATTGTTATTATAAATATTCTTTTAACTAGATTGAAAAATTATTACACCGTCCTTCTGTATCTTGACAGAAGAATTGCCAAGTAATCACACGTCTGTTAAATAGCTAATTATGTTTAACACACCTAAGTCTCAGCGCTCACGACTCGGTCCGCCTTCCTTTGTTGTCTCAATTTTAGAGGGTGTGCAAAATTGATCTACTCTCATGAAATATTCGCTAATAAAATCCTTCATACTTTTGGCTATTTGCAGGAGACTCCTATTGGTTTCGATGAGTCCTGCTACGGTTATATCTTCTTCGCGTCGAACAAAGTTCATATCGTATCCCACGGAAGATAACAGTCGAATACAAGGAGTTAGGATCTACATAGAGAGATGTACACATGAGGTATGTAAACCAGTAACACACTGACTTACAATTCTGACTTTATTGTTAGAACTGAATGTCGTCTACCTTTGATTGAAGTGAATGCGTGTCTTTGTCTTCCGAAGCTTCCGATTCTGAATCAGGTTCGTATTGATTGTCGTCTAACCTTATGTGAGGTGAATGTGTGTCTTTGTCTTCCGAAGCTTCCGATTCTGAATCTAGTTCGTACTGAATGTCGTCTAACCTTGTGTGAGGTGAATGTGTGTCTTTGTCTTCCGAAGCTTCCGATTCTGAATCTAGTTCGTACTGAATGTCGTCTAACCTTGTGTGAGGTGAATGTGTGTCTTTGTCTTCCGAAGCTTCCGATTCTGACTTTAGTATTATGTTAACCATAATTTAGGATCTACATAGGAGATGTACGTTCGAACTGAATGTCGTCTACCTTTTGATTGAAGTGAATGCATGTCTTTGTCTTCCGAAGCTTGATTCTGAATCTTGAATGTCGTCTGACCTTATGTGAGGTGAATGTGTTTTCGATTCTGAATTTAGTTCAAAGTGCTAGAGTTTATACTACATTCATAAAGTCAGAATTGGAAGCCAAAGACTTCACATCCAGCAACTACAAAGTCAGAATCGAAGCACCGAAAGACATAATTGAAAAAAGAATCGTCAAATGTGTCGAGGTCTCCGTCCGATTTTGATCTAGCGAAGTTTGCTACTGTTTCGCTACTTGTCAATTCACCGTTGCCAGCAACGAGTAAAGTCAGCCGAGACCATGTGAGCCACTGCAGCTCGCTAGCTGCTCACCCCCCACCGTGTTGAACCCCACCGCCCAACACCCGAGCCGAGAAACTCTCGGCTAACTGGCCGGGAGTGACCCGATGAGGTGTCCCCCTAAAGTCCACTTACGGCTCAAACCGGGCGACCGGACCGCTCGATTCTGCACCTGTTAGGGATGAAATGCGTGACGCGAGCGCGCCGATATCGTGAGTTACCACTGAAAGTCAGAATGCGACGCTTCCTCCTCCCGATTTGGAGCGTAGGGATAACTGAACTATTTTAACGGATGGGTTTCTGGTCACGACGGTCAACAATTTAAGGCCATTCGGGAGGCAGATCTGTCAACGCTCGTCACCCTATATGTTAGGTGTTCTCAAGGCACTTCGCCCGCTAGATGCGCTACTAAGGTGGCGTTGGACCGTCACTGGTAACGCTGGGAAGGTCGTCGTCAAAACCCCATAGCCTTTTACCCCATGACCTCCACCCCGCATAATTTTAGTAAATTGACACAGAACACACACATTCACCTATTAGAATCGGACACTCTGAAATAAAAAACGGTAATTTGCACTAAAACAAACCTATATTATCAGAATAGGAATGTCCAAGTACAAAGAACACACATTCACACCATTTTAGGTTAGACGACATTCAGTTGTATAATTGGATGATAAAATATGCAAAATTTTACACATTCGATAGAATTGAGAATCAGTTCATAACAATCAACACCTAGCTAGAGTGGGTCGATATTTGACGATTTCGTTTCTTAACAGTCTCTAAGCATTTAATCTAAAAATTGAGTTTTTCAGAGAAATTATAGAAATTATTAGAGGAGAAAGTAGGAATCTGTAAGTTATATTCTCAATTGCATTGGTTTCCACAAAGATGAGAAGTGGACGCTCCGTAGTGCACAGACACATTCATCTCGCTAAGTTTATAATCTGTATACACCCCCATGAAGATTTGGACCCACTTTGGCCACTATCGATACACATATACCCGTACAAGTTTTATATTCTGAGATTGAGTGTACAGAGACATTCACAGCTAACCATACAGCTTTTCCCACAGAATAATCAACCGCTTGTTCTGCGATGGGGTTCTCATAAAAAATTTACCACTGGTTGTGTTGAGATTAGAAGCGAGTACTCATAAGCTTTGTAATTGCTTCTCTAGCACTGGACAGATGGTGAGGGAGCTCGCTTCGTTGACGAGGCCATGCGTTTTTTTATGCTCTTGGATGGTACAGACGCGGCAGCGAGAGTTGTTGATGTTGTTTTTATTTGATGAAGGTTTTTAATTTTCGAATAGAGATGGAAGAGTTATTCTTCTTCTTTGTTTAACTCTGGTTATAAAAGAAAAGGAGATTTACACCGTCCTGAGGGTTCCAAACCAAAAACATTTGATAGGTTGAGGAGGTTAAATAAGCGCAGTTAAACAACCGTCCGATCATATGAATGTGAGTAAAGGAAGCCATGATTATAGTTGCTTTGATAGCTGATGCGTTAACACCTTGAATGGCCCCCGTTACATTCTCCTTTAAAAGTAACGTTCGATCCGTCTAGGTACTCTCATTGTGATATTCGGAATTGATTTGAGGGAACATATAGACCAGTTTGTTGCACGGTGCAATGGACTCACTTGCGTTCTACTTGAACGTATCGAAAAGAGGACAGGCGTGTAATGTTCTAAATTGATTTTGGAGCCCGTCTGGGGCTCAATGCGCGTTCTGTTCTGAATTGCTGCCCTCGTTTGAAACCAACAGAACAACTGATTTACATTCTCGATATTTTTCGACGTATTCTTGGATGATTTACGTTCAACTTGTTGTCTCCCCTTATCTTCTTGTCCGGATCGTTGATTTCACGGTATGTCGCATCATAACAGATGCTCTATTTCAGGTTTCGATCTGTGACTCAATGCGGTGTTTATTTTGCTCACCCGTAGCCCGAAGCTAAAAAGAAAGGTTGAGCATTTGTTGGACTCACTTCGTCATTCTCTGTTTCCGTTTTTTTTTGAGCGCCACCCTGAACTCGTTCATTTTTGGCGTTTGATATTTTACTTCCTTTTCAATAAAAGGTCTTGACGTTGTCATTAATCTCCTCTTCAATAATTCCAATAATTATATTTTTATTCCTTTCTGGCGTTTATTCCGATTCGATTTCTTGAAATCTACCGTGATGGGTGACGTTCCGACTTTATTTTTTTATTGCTTGCATATCAACGCATTAAAAGATTAACGGTTAAGTAGCTTTTGCCTGTACGGACATCCGAGCGTCTGCACTTGGTAAGCCTCTATTTTTTCGCATAGAACATAACTAATTCTTTCATTGAAGCTAGAATAGAAATTATTCTTTGGTAAAACATGATTACCTTTTTACCAACAGATGATACTAAATTTAGATTTCATCATTTCCAATAACGAAACCACAAAAGAATGCATTACGTTATGAACCGATATCATATTTTTAAAATCCAAGATACAGAGTCAATCCCATACTTCATGAGTTTTCCATGTCTTTCCTTCTGCTAGTGTCATCTACCAAGATTGTGAGTAACTCCACCGCTGGGTAGAACCTAAGACACAACTGAGGTTATTCAGGTTACCATTGTCTTCGTTTATAGACGGAGTTTTATTTAACTTAGCATTTTTTAAATAAAGGTTGTAGAGTATAAACTAGAGATGCGTTTATCATTTTCACTGATTAAGTTCTCCTGAGTAAGAACATCACTTTCGTACATAAAATAATTTCCAGCTCGGTTGTATTCGATAGAAGCACCTATCACATCGACGTTGTCTGTTATCAATTTAGGGTTAGCTTTAAAACTCGGACGCAACAATTTTATTCTATCCTCCAATGATTTGGGTGGTTCAATTTCCATTTTTCTTCGCTGGGTTGTTCAACTTCCATTTTTCTTCCCGTAGTTCTTCTTCGCCTCTTGTAGCGCTAGTTGATAGTGGTGGTGGTGGAGGCTCCTCTCGTGGGGATCTTCTGGTGCACTATCTACCTCTGCATCTCCCACAATCATTGCTACCTCTGCATCTCCCACAATCATTGGTGCAGGCTCTTCTGGTGTTTGATATCCTGGTATTGTATCTACCACAATCATTGATGTAGGATCTAATGCTGCAGGTGTAGGCTCTCCTGGTGGTGAAAGTGGTGGTGGTGGTGGTAGCGGTGATAGTGGTGGTGGTGGTGGTAGCGGTGATAGTGGTGGTGGCGGTGGCATTGGTTGCAAAGGTAGCGGTGGTGGTGATGCTGGATCATTTAGGCTTTCTTCCATTTCCATTTGTATCGAATTATTTTCAACATTCGAGCTTTCTTCTATGGTGTCATTGCTAACCGGCTCATTTAAAAGGGCTTCTTCTGTGCTTTCTGTTATTGAATCGCTCATTCAGGATGGAAAAGGACAACAACAACGACAGTAGCTTTAAGTCAGTTGCTTCTGCTACGTTGAAGGAATTGAATTATTATTATAAAACTTTAAAACAATGTATATCGTCACAACCAGAATTCCGAAAACATTGTTATAACAATCAGAGTGAATCACAAAGGTCAGGTTCTCGGTTGTTCTCACTGTCAACAGAGTTACAATAGTCATCTGGATGATGAAGAAGATTCAGACCGCACGCAAGATATACTTACAACAGCTGCGTTCTATGGCGATTCTCTCTAATGGATCGCTAACCAATTCAAATTTAGTTTCTTTGTGTTCTAGGTTGCAGAAACACGATAGGAGTCTTGCGTCGTTAAATTACGACAGTTTTGTCGACGTTGTATATAGTGATTTTGATCCGCTCGAGGTGGATCTCTTGAATCAACATCAACAGCAACAACCACATCAGCAGCATCAAGACAACCGCAACGACAAGAAAAAGGATGAATCCGTACTTGAGACAATTGAAGTCGGTGATGATTGCCCTTACTCGGCGACACCTTCGTGAGAGAGGTTGAACGACCAACTGTCGACTCTATACCACGCGTTAGAGTTGTACGATCAAAATCTCGACGGTGAAATATTTATCTTCAAATACAACTTATGATGCTAACATCATTACATTCACTATTTTTTCAGAAAAACACATGAAAAGAGACATGTTACACGGAAAGTACAACACTAACATGTTAAAGTTAGTCGCCTCAAGCGGATCTGTTGTACCAGTGCGAGGATTACACAGTCGTCCGGTCACTTGCAGTATAACTGCGACACCAGTGTTAATCAGCAACTCTTTCTTGTTAAAGTTTTTTGTGGACAAGGCTATGTATAATAGAATGTTAGTCTTCAATCTCGAAACTGACTTCACTACTGTTAAAAAAACCATCAATGTGGAAATCGGAGAACGAATGATTGCGGCTTGGATGAAAGTGTGTCACGCTCGTCACATCATGCGTCTCTATCCTGAGTTGTCCTCATCCGTGTTGATGAACGATTGTGTTAATGATTGGATTTGCGTTTCTGGTCGTAAAGATGTCACCGACCCAGAACAAATCATTACTCTTTTTTCAACAGTATTTCTCAAGCATGTTAAAACTAAAAAAGTGCTCAAATTAAGTGAGAATAGTAATGTTGTTAAGTTAAACGAATCAGCTAATTCTTTCTTGCATGCTTACGGATCTCTTCTCTTGGCGTCTCGACCTAGTCCTGTTGTTAATCAGAATCGACGACAATCGATGACGAGAAGTAATAGCTGCTCACCATCTTCACCCAAAGTAGCGGCAAGTTCTCCTCTGGAGAGAGTCATCATATATTCGGTAGGTCAAGCCGTCTCACTTATTAATGTGTTCCTTAACATTGCACATTTTCTTCAGAAAACGGATGTCGATAACACTTTAGATGCATTGAAGAGTGAAATTGAGAAAGTTCGTTTACCGTATTTAGACTTGGCACAAATTAGAAATATTTTAGAAAAAAATGACATGTCTGTTCTTACTAATGATCCTCACGGATTCTTGAACACTGTGACGTAGTCTCTAGCAAAAATAGTAGTGATGTAACAATACTGTGACGTAGTCTAATAATAACACGAGGGTGATAATCACCTGCAAAAACACGAGGGTGTTAATTGCACATATAGTAGTGACGTAATAACAATGTGACGTAGTCTAATAATAACACGAGGGTGATAATCCCCTGCAAACACACGAGGGTGGTGTGAACAACGTTCAAAACTTTTTTAATCAGGAAAGGAAACTAGTAAACAACAATGAAGCTGCAGCAGCAGATGCGATCGACTTTACCAGTAAAGGACCGAAGGATCTTCCGATTTCGGATATCCTATCTTTTCTCAAAAACGATTTTGAAAATATTATGAAATGTATAATAAGTCGTTTAATGGTATTGGTAAGCGAAAAAAAATTTGAAATTATTGCCGATCTTTGTAAAGAAATAATTAAAATTGTGGTTGATAGTATACACGTGGCTGTCAATCCCCCCAAAAAATTAGAGAATGTAAGCACTAAAGTTATACTCGAGAGCAATGCCACAGGGGTGTACATAGACGGGGATGGCTTGATCTCACATCTGTCCGATGTTCAAAGACCAGATCAAACCTTAAAGACATCAGACACAATTTGATAAGAAATCTACTTAAGATTATCAAAGCCTATAAAATCAACACGTATCTCACCAATAATTCACTCAAAGAAACTATGTATGAAAATATCTTCACGGCTGCTATTCCGTTCTCTTCTGTGTTCGCAAGGTTCTTGTATGACGACATCGAAGGTTATGGTGCACACCTACAAGCTGTGTTAGCAGAATTAAAACTTTGATTCAATAAAATATATATTTATAACTAACATGTCTTAATAGCCAAAAAGTGGGGTCCGGTATTTTACGTCTCCGTGCAAGACAAAAGCAATGACTTATGCTTTAATTTCGCAATGGTGGATGAGGGATACACGAACTAAACTACCTGGCATGTGAGGTAAACAAAGTGTATACACAAGGTATCGACAGAGTGGGGTCCGGATCTACATAGGGGTATACACAAGGTATCGACAGAGTGGGGTCCGGATCTACATAGGGGTATACACAAGCTTCTTTGACGACACTTCGCCCGAAGGCACTTCTCTGAGCGTAATCCGTTAACCCTACGCGAGGTAGATCATTGGGATGGTCAACAGAACTTGAAATCAAATCGTCAATAGTGATGGAATCCGAGTTGATAGACTTCATGAAGACAATGTTACATAGACGTTGGATACAATCGCTCTTATCTTCCGTCAATAATCGTTTGATGAAAGCAGCAGGTCTAGAAGCGAAGAAAGCTCTTCGACCCAATAGAAAGGAGATGAAGTGTTTTTCGATAAACTCGTTCCAATTCCTTGTGTCGAAACCATTGAAATCAAATCCTTCTGTTATGGTGGACATGATGTTTTCATAAAATTCATCGTTAGTACCCAACATCCCCAGCATGTAAGCTGTGTAAGTGTAGAAAAAGGTAGTGTCTTCTTCAATATCAAAGAAACGTCCTTCCCTCTCACATCTTGAGAAATAGGAATTGGATGTGGGTAATACGGCTGAAGATTTCCAAGACCGACTGACAATGTAGAGACTCGTGATGAACGGGAGTAGTCTCTTGGCGTCGTCTCCATTCGTCCCATTGAGTGCATAAATTTCACAATTTTCAATGCACAACCTGAACACAATACAAGACATTAACACTCTGGTAAAAGTAAAAGTATCTCTGTTAGTGGCTTCCAGAGACATTAGAAATGTTACCCTCTCATCAACAGTGAGATCTGCTTCATCATTCCAACGCGAAAACCTTATGTTTTCATTTTGAGTTTCTTTCAAATTGATTTTAGAAGCTGTGTCGTTACTAGAGAGGAATCCGCTACAATTAATAAAGTTTTCGGTTGAACGCGAATCGTCGGCATTCATGATCGTTTCGTAAGCTCACAGTAGCTCAAGTGGGGTCTAAAATTTGTCAATTTTGTCTCATAAGTAGGTCCTACATTTCACCTAAAAAATTGAAAGGTTGACTGAGGGTAGAAAATGGGATTATAGAGTTTAGAAATATAAAAAAAAAGCCTTTAATCTTTCATCTACTTTATTTGAATACAGAGGTGAGTAATTCTTCAACCAGTAGAGTTTGATTTATTCTTCAACCAGAAGAGATATGGGTTGAGTTAGAGACAAGACAGGTCTGTCAGGTATACCTAATAATTGTAGTTCGTCGATATCTTCTTTACTTGTTTTATTCAATTTGTTTTTCAGAAACAACAGATAGGGAGTCACAACGTCTTCTATACTCTTCGCCAACAAAGATGGGACGGTGATTGATTGTTGTACATCTGATGCATCTCTCAAACGGTTGTAAGCGTTAGCAGCAGCGAAGTAGGCAAACTGCGTCCAGCCTGGAGTGTCTGTACACAAGCCGTGACGAAAACGTTGACATTGTTTCACCAAACCCGCGAACACCACATATTCATTGGGGGATAACCACATATCTCTGACTCTTCCCGTCTTTGGCTCCAAGAATGACACCGGTAGAAACTTTGAATTGAAATGTTATTCGCTTTGCTTGTTGTATAATTTCATTCGAAATGTATGACGTATGGTCAAAGCAACCAGTAGAACGATTAACATTAAAATGCTGAACACACCCAACACGTGAGACCAATTTAAATAGCGCAATTCAGTCATTGTTTTGTTAATATGTCTCTGTTTTTAGTTTCATGTTCCATGCCTCTTCAAGATTTTCACAGACATTATTGATTCTGAAACACTACTTCTGAATTGTCGATTTCATGCACATGTAAATAACCTTGTTTAATGAAATTGATATTAATTTCATATTTTTGAAGATTTTCATTGGTTTGGAATAAGTTATTATTTAACGTGGCATGAACTTTAAAATCGTCAATGATAGGTTTGTTGTTATTGATTGGAAGAGTCATGTTTTTACGAAAATTAAGAAATGCAAGGAGATCATTGTTGTTGAGTAAATCGATGAATCCGTGAGGATTATCGGTTATTTTTAAATTCATGGCTAACGCTCTCGGCATGACGTATTCAATGATTGTGTTCGTCTCATTGTTAAATTTAGAAGAGGGTGTGGCGAGAGCAACAGCGGCGGCGGCTTTGCGTTTACGGCGAAGTGCTGCCGCTGCCGCACTCGGATCTGTTATGATAATCTCTACCCCGCCATTCAATAGAGTGTTGGGTAGAGTCACCTTCATGACAGCGTCCATCTGCAATGTATTGTGTGTCTTTATCTTCTGAAGCTTCCGATTCTGAATTTAGTTCGTACTGAATGTCGTCTAACCTTGTGTGAGTTGAATGTGTGTCTTTGTCTTCCGAAGTTTCCGATTCTGAATTTAGTTCGTACTGAATGTCGTCTAACCTTGTGTGAGTTGAATGTGTGTCTTTGTCTTCCGAAGTTTCCGATTCTGAATTTAGTTCGTACTGAATGTCGTCTAACCTTGTGTGAGGTGAATGTGTTTCTTTATCTTCTGAAGCTTCCGATTCTGA
The DNA here is from genome assembly GCF_024679095.1 of Eriocheir sinensis. NCBI lineage: Eukaryota > Metazoa > Arthropoda > Malacostraca > Decapoda > Varunidae > Eriocheir > Eriocheir sinensis. The sequence continues at coordinate 906,935 of NW_026112009.1, forward strand.
ATTTAGTTCGTACTGAATGTCGTCTAACCTTGTGTGAGTTGAATGTGTGTCTTTGTCTTCCGAAGTTTCCGATTCTGAATTTAGTTCGTACTGAATGTCGTCTAACTTTGTGTGAGGTGAATGTGTGTCGTTGTCTTCCGAAGCTGCGATTCTGATTTTTAGTTCGTACTGAATGTCGTCTAGCTTTGATTGAAGTGAATGTGTGTTTTTGTTTTCCGATACTTCCGATTCTGAATTTAGTTTTTATAGTTAAAACAAAATGCGATGCAAGTAACGTCATGGATTTTAAAGATGTTAAAGTTGATGCTACACCCGCTACTCCACTTGGACGTACTAGGATTAAAAACAAGGCTATGTTGTTTTCCCTCCGAACAGAACACGTTTTCGAATTGGTACTGACGCGGGTAAACTATAAGTTTACTAGCCACCAATGCGACATGAAGACCTAATGGTGTCACGACGCAAGCTACATTCGAGTCATTCAAAGAAACGATTTATATTTCTCTGGATATGTCAGCAGGTAGAATACCCAATTTAAAATCTCTTACAACCTGAATGTAATTCTTCAAAAAATTATTTCGACGAACTGACTTAGACAATTCTAATTTATCGAATTTTAAATTCAAAAATGGATGAATGTTGTTAGATGACTTGTTCTTGGTGTTGTTGTGGAGAGACGCCACCGCCGTTACTCGTAACGGAAGGTCAGAGACGGTATCCAAATTATCTAATGATGTTGCTGCTGCTGTTGAAGTTTCATCAGAAGATCCTTTGAGAATGGGCACAGCAGGTTTTAACACCATCCCACCAAATTTTCTCGTTTCTAAATCGAGATGCTGTGAAATCAAACCGTTGATGTAATTTTGTCCTACTTGTGTAACCATATCTCTCGCTAACACTTTATGATTAGCTTCAAAAAGAAACCTCTCGACGATCTTAACAATCAAATCAAATTCGTTCTGCAAGGTGGCAGGAGGATAGATGTTAACCATTTTGTCAATGTAGCATGTCACGTAACCCAAGAACCTACCATTGTCAACTCTATTAATTCCTTGTCCAAAAGTTGCTTCGTTCAACAGCGATTGACTACCAATCCCATTCGGTCCCAGCATTTCGAGTTTAGGAAATTCGGAGAGAATTTCAAAAGCGTTGCACGGTACTTTCATGTTACCCATGCGCGTTACAATTCGTTTGGTCGGACATCTCTCCACTCTTGAACCGTCCATCTGTACACCGCCATATGGTATATATTTCTCGTGGTTACGTACTGACCTCAAATTACTCAACCCTACTCCTCCACCTTTGCCTCCTTTGTTACACAATCTACTTCCACTGGAAAGCAGGCTCAATTTTTATTTCAATCTAGCTTCCATCTCGTTTAAAGATTGCCAAGAATAATTTTTGAAGTACGTATGATCAATCAATGATAGGATGGGTATGATACTGCTGTTGTTACCATCGTTCTGTTCGACTCTCCAAGCTCTGAAGGCACACTCGGTCGTGAAGGGCGCGGACATTATGACCACGGGGAGGTAACCCGTCACATATGCTGAGAATGCACCCTCATCGGATTGTGAAGCAGCGTTTTCAAACGGATAGAACATTAACTCGGCCGACTTGTAAAGAAAACGAATGATAAGCACGTAGATTATCAAATTAATCGGATCGGCAGACCTGTTAGTGTATCTTGAGAAAAAGAGAAAGCAGTATATCATGATGATCATACCGCGATCCTCTAACTGTAATTCAGATTCCTTGAACCTGCCTAGGACGTCTTTCAACGGAAAGCGGATCACATCCGAGCGCACTGGGTTCACCTGACGACGATACAGACCGTTTTTCAAAAATCGACGGTGATTCATACACATTAAAAATAAAACGATAAGTTCAGTGGGTGACTGAGAAGTTAAGTTCATCTCCTTTAACGTGCGACACTTGCAGTTTGTCGTTTGACATTCAATTAACCAAACTTCATCGTCAAGAAACAAAGGATTGAAAGAATCTAACGTTTCGGGTATACGCATCAGACAAGCGTCCACGTTCTTCTGAATCAAAAACAAAATGAAAAAGAAGAATTGCAATCTGCTCTTAAAAATATTAAGGAAATACTTGCAAAAGAAAAATAATCTTTTCGAATTTGTATGAGTAAGCAAGAAAAAATCAAAATGGAAAGAGATGAAATACATAGTCAATTAGAGTCACTTAAATAAACTAGTAAAATGTCTATATTGGATTTGAATACCAAAACAACAGAATATGAGAAAAAAATATCAGAATATGAGAAAAAAATATCAGAACATGAGAAACAAATATCAGAATATGATGAAATAATCAAAAAAGAAAAATTAAAGATTGAAGAAAAGGACAAAATAATCCAAAGTTTAAGAAATGAACAAAGTTATTTAAAGAATATATTACAAGATAAAGAGCAAAAATTAAACACATGCAATGCTCAACCTTAATAGAGTTTAGACGGCATTCAAATGTCATCTAACCTTAACCGAGGTATATGTGTGTTTTAGTCTTCCGGAGCTTCCGATTCTGTTAACACTCAAGTTAAGAATTGGATGCATCTCAAGAGAAAAACACACATTCACCTTATAGAGTTTAGACGACATTCAAATGTCATCTAACCTTAACCGAGGTGAATGTGTGTTTCAGTCTTCCGGAGCTTCCGATTCTGTTAACACTCAAGTTAAGAATTGGATGCATCTCAAGAGAAAAACACACATTCACCTTAATAGAGTTTAGACGACATTCAAATGTCATCTAACCTTAGACGATATTCAAATGTCGTCTAACCTTAACCGAGGTACTGAATGTCGTCTAACCTTGTATGAGGTGAATGTGTATCTTTATCTTCCGAAGCTTTCGATTCTGAATCTAGTTCGTACTGAATGTCATCTAACCTTGTGTGAGGTGAATGTATATCTTTGTCTTCTGAAGCTTCCGATTCTGAATCTAGTTCGTACTGAATCCGGAGCTTCCGATTCTGTTAACACTCAAGTTAAGAATTGGATGCATCTCAAGAGAAAAACACACATTCACCTTAATGGAGTTTAGACGACATTCAAATGTCATCTAACCTTAGACGATATTCAAATGTTGTCTAACCTTAACTGAGGTGAATATGTGTTTTAGTCTTCCGGAGCTCTGATTCTGTTTGAAAGTCTTTTTTCAACGGCGTACTTCATTTACTTGAACGGACAAGGTTCTACCTATAAAGTTTCCAAGACTGGAACATTGGTTTCTAACAGTCACGCCACATAAATCTTTGATACACAAAACGTGGGATACGTAGATGAAATTTTAGTATTAACCATGACTGTTATGAAATAAGAAGAAGAGATAGATAAGGAAGAGAAATATGTAAGGGTAAACAATAAAAAATAATTGACAAAATATTTTTTTTTTCAAATCATCCTTAAAGTGTATGTGTTGCAATGTTGCAAGTAAAGAAGAGGCCCAACAACACACACATACACACACACCACACACAACTTTACACGCACTGTAGTAGAGTCTATTACTCTTTGGAATTCGATAACTTAAAAAGTTTATCTCTTGCACTATCTGTCAACACATCTACAGTTTTCTTAGTTTTACACTGAGAACAGGTGCAGCAGTTAATGCGAGAGTTGCTGCTGCTGCTGCTGCTGCTGGTTAAGGTAGGCACACCTAACCGACGCCACGTGCCCACCATGGTTGACGGGTTCACACCCATGCCGTTGTAGGTGAACATGAGTGTCTTAGCTAGGGCGAGGGCTGCATCGTCATGGGGTTGTTTATCAAGACAGTCTCCGATCTTTGCAGCATCTTCCTAATGTGTTTTCACATAGTAAATTCAATAGAGACACGTGCCTAATATCTAAATAAAATACAATTTACAATGGTCTAAAATAGGAGGTTTGTAGTAAATTAATTATCCACCTAAATTAATTATCACCAAAAAAATTATGGAAGTAAGAAACAAACGATAACCGTCAACGATTAACATGTCACATAACCGTCAACGATCAACATGTCACCAGGTGAAAAATTCATATTAAGAATTGGATGCATCTCAAGAGAAAAACACACATTCACCTTAATGGAGTTTAGACGACATTCAAATGTCATCTAACCTTAACCGAAGTGAATGTGTGTTTTAGTCTTCCGGAGCTTCCGATTCTGTTCGTTTCTTACTTCCATAAATTTTTTGGTGATAATTAATTTAAGTGGATAAATCAACATGTCACCAGGTGAAAAATTCATATTAAGAATTGGATGCATCTCAAGACAAAAACACACATTCACCTTAATGGAGTTTAGATGACATTCAAATGTCGTCTAACCTTAACCGAGGTGAATGTGTGTTTTAACCGAAGTGAATGTGTGATTTAGTCTTCAGTAGCTTCCGATTCTGTTAACACTCATATTAAGAATTGGATGCATTTCAAGCGAAAAACACACATTCACCTTAATGGAGTTTAGATGACATTCAAATGTCGTCTAACCTTAACCGAGGTGAATATGTGTTTTAGTCTTCCGGAGCTTTAGATTTTAACAATACTGTTACATAGTATAATTGCATCACAAGAGAAAAACAACTCAATAAAGTTTAGACAACATTCATTTATATTTACATGTACAAATTATAAATATCTTATTGTCAAAAAGTGGGGTCCATTATTTTACGTCTCCGTGCAAGACATCTTCACTGACTTGTGCATAAATTTCGCAACATGTGGGTGAGGGATACACGAACTAAACAGAACCGGGTCCGGATTTACATGGGGGTGTACACAAGAGTGCCAATATCATCTTACCTCGATCGAATTGAATGTGTGTGGATACACGATCTAAACAGAGTCGGGTCCGGATTTACATGGGGGTGTACTGCCAATATCATCTTACCTCGATCGAATTGAATGGATACACGAACTAAACAGAGTTGGGTTCGGATTTACATGGGGGTGTATACAAGAGTGCCAATATCATCTTACCTCGATCGAATTGAATGTGTGTCCTAATCTTCCGGAACTTCCGATTTTGTTTAACCTTGTGTGAGGTGAATGTGTGTATTTGTTTTGCGAAGCTTCCAATTCTAAATCTAGTTCGTACTGAATGTCGTCTAACCTTGTGTGAGGTGAATGTGTGTATTTGTTTTGCGAGGCTTCCAATTGTGAATGTGTGAGGTGAATGTGTGTTTTTGTATTCCGATGCCTCCGATTCTGAATTTAGTTCGTACTGAATGTCGTCGTCTAACCTTATGTGAGGTGATACTGAATGTAGTCTAACCTTATGTGAGGTGAGTAGTAACAAATGTACGGAAGTGGGGGTAAGTTGGAAGTGGGGGGGACTGGAAGTGGGGGTTGGGGGGGTTACGGAACCGGGGGTATCTGGACCCCCCCCCCTCCCTAACCCCCCCCCCCACACACACCCATCTCTTTTACCTTTTCACCCCCCCCCCCCTCACCCCCTCTCGGACTAGCGTACGGAAGCGGGGGGGTGACGGGAGCGGGGGTAGGTCGGTCAGCGGGGGGGGTGACGGGAGAAGGGATACTTGAAGGGTTAAGATAAGATCTTTCTTTGACCCTCGAATGACCACGAGATTATAATCACGGAAAAGGTTAAGGACATTAGGTTAATGACCAGGCTGAAATATGAATTTACTCTCTAATGCAAGTCCGAAAATAAAATAAAAAATCGCCATTGAACGTAAGACTCGATAAATTATTTAAGTTTTTGCTGGATGTATTGTATCATTATCTTCTTATTTCTCATTTCTCAACTTGTTTCTTCTTATTTCTTTCCTCAACTTATATATTTTTTTTTTTACTCCGGTTATTTGGTGCCATCTAACCCTAAACACTGCAGCACCAAGTCTTTTTTTTTTCTGATTTTGCATTAATTAATGTCTTATATTTCATTTCTTAACTTATTTCTTCTTATTTATTTTCTCAACTTGCATTTCTTTATATTTTCTGCCTGCTCTTCGGTGTCATATGGCCTTAGACGTTGCCGCATCGAGTTTACCTTTTTCCGTGAAAAAGGGATCATGTGTGTGTGTGTGTGTGTGTGTGTGTGTGTGTGTTCCATTCCCCTCCGATTCTTGAGAAATCTGCGGCTAGCTCGAAATTTCAGGGCCATCTTTTAGCCGATTATATGCTCCGAAGCGGAATTTAGTGAGGATTCTTATGGTATCTTCAAATTCCTCATACGTCTATTAGTTCCCGAGTTACACCGAGAAAACTGAATTTTTTTTTCTCTCGTCAGAGTAGCATAACAAATAAAAATCACTCATTAATTAATGTCTTATATTTCATTTCTTAACTTATTTCTTCTTATTTCTTTTCTCAACTTGCATTTCTTTATATTTTCTGCCTGCTCTTCGGTGTCATATGACCTTAGACGTTGCCGCATAGAGTTTACCTTTTTCCGTGAAAAAGGGATCTTGTGTGTGTGTGTGTGTGTGTGTGTGTGTGTGTGTGTGTGTGTGTGTGTGTGTGTGTGTGTGTGTGTTCCATTCCCCTCTGATTCTTGAGAAATCTGCTGCTTGCTCAAAATTTTAGGGCCAACTTTTTTAGCCGAATATATGTTCCGAAGCGGAATTTAGTGAGGATTCCTATGGTATCTTCAAATTCCTCATGCGTCTATTAGTTCCCGAGTTACACCGAGAAAACTGAATGTTATTCTCTCGTCAGCGTATCCTAACAAATAAAAATCACTCAGAGCTCCTCATCTACGTTCCTTAGAAAGATTGCCATATGTTACTATTAAGAAACTTATCCCAACAACTGCAAATTTGACGCACTTTCATCGAAAACTTAATTTTTAATAATTTTTTATTTACTTTTATGGCGCGTTTCGCGTCATCGTCCGCCAGAACCTTTTACCCTTGATGACATGAAATGCGTCATCGTGCGCGAGAGGGTTAAATAAGTCAGATTTATCTCAAATTCACTGTCTGGGCAGACAAATATTCGGAAAAGAGAAGGCAAACCAGTTTGTAGATATATATAAATATGCCGTATATTCACGTCCTTATGGATATCTTCTTGTTGATTAGGGTATAAATACTCCTGAATCCCTACAGTTTCGCTCAAACATTGTTGGAGAGCCTCCCAGATGAACGCGTATTCCAATGGTGAGCTCCAGGAAAAAGGAACTCTTACACGTTCTATACTCCCAACATAACGAACCCTATGGTTTAAGCTCTCAGCTACTTCTGATCTTACTCTTAAGCCTTTGCAGTTACTTTCTTAAACCATCGAAGCCCGCCTTCCTGAAGTCAGGTATTAAGTGTTGTTTCTGCTGACTCTATCCTCCCATTTAATATTAAATTTAATTTCCTTATGATCACTGTTACCTAATGAACCCCCAACCTCAATGTTGCATATTATGTACTCTTTATTAGTTAACAACAAATCCAAAATATTTTCTTCCCTCGTTCGCACTGTTTTGTATATAGAACGAACTTACATTAGCTGAACTCACACTGTTTTGATTATAGAACGAACTTACATTAGCTGAACTCACACTGTTTTGAATATAGAACGAACTTACATTAGCTGATCTCACACTGTTTTGAATATAGAACGAACTTACATTAGCTGAACCCACACTCCTGGAAGAAGCTAAAATTTTCTAAAGGCTACAATAAAATCAATATGACCGATGAAGATACGGCACGTCACAATGAACAAACTCACTGTCTTCTCTGTAAATACGGGTTTTAAAAGGTAAAGGAGTAAAACATCATGACCATGAAAAATCAGGAAACAATTACATTGAAGCTTATTGTAATAGATGCAACCTTCAAATGAAAAAAATCACAAATTGCAGCGCACTCTCATTGCACATTATGCGGATTACGACATGACGTTAATCCCGCGTGAATTAACGCTACCTGGCTTTGACAATCAAACTAAGACCAAAACATTCAGTTCAGAAATACCATGAAGTCATCATAAATGACTTGAGATTTATTGACACGTATGTCTTTATGTCTGGTTCACTCGCGGCTTTAGCGACCCAATTCATCAGCACTGGGAACGAGCCCATGTGCACACAACAGATGCTGAAAGATGTGCCAGCACCTGCGTTACTATTATTGATCAAGGGAAAGCAGGTTTTTTGTTATGACTATATGGACTCGATGGAACGACTTTCTGAGACACGTCTTCCATCCCGCGAAGATTTTTTTCAATTCGCTTCAAGAAGCAGAACTTTCCGAAAGTGATTATAAACATGCTCAGAATGTTTGGAAAGTAGCTGGATGTCAGAGCCTGATGGACTATTTGTTGCTTTATGTAAAAGTGGATGTTGGCCTTCTATGTGATGTCTTCCTAGAGTGGAGAGGTATTTTGAAAACCCAGTGGAGGTTGGATATTGTAAATTATGTTAGCCTGCCAGGATTTGCCTATGACTCTTTTTTGTTAAAAACACAGCAGGAATTAGAGATGCTTAGTAGCCCACACATATATCATTGCATTCAAACAAATGTGCGTGGGGGCTACACAAGTGTTGTGCGTCGTTTTGTACGCACCAATAACATCTACACGAACCCTCAGTTTAATCCAAAACATGATAGAAACACTTTCCTTTCATATCTTGACTTCAACAGTCTTTATCCCACTGTAATGCAAGAGAAGTTACCATGTGGAGATATGAGAAAACTAGATGAGACAGAAATGCACTGGTTTTGAGCGGAGGGGCTAGGTCAATCAAGCAACCGATGGCGATTTGGATACCTCATTCTGTGCAATACTGAGGCTGTCTCACGTGAAGTCATTGAGAAAACGGATGACCTCCCACTGACCATCAGAAGACACAATATCATCAATAGAGATATATCGTCAGCCGCACACGAATGGTATGAAGAAGAAAACCGTCCAGTACCGTAAGAACATAAAACAGATTGGAACACATGTTGCTCAGGAGAAAATACTGTTTGCTCTGTCCCTCCTTAAACTGCTATTCAACTAGGCCGGGTTGTTAAAAAGTGCATGCTATTTATATGTTTACAAAAGCACTTTCTTGCGGACTTCATTCAGGATAACATAGAAGCCCGCAAAAGTGCTACTTGCCCTATCAAGAAAACTGCAATCAAGTGTATTTCAAACAGCATTTTGGTCGATACCTGATGAACGCGGCCAAATATAGTGAAGACATAGATATTGTCACCAACCGCGAAAGTTTTTGAAGCTGGCCCGAAGTCCTTACTTTAAACGCGTTGTACCCTCAATGATGGTCATGTAGTTGTAGTTCATAAGAAATATTCACAGGCGAATCATCCAAACTACATTGGCTACATGTCCTAGAGCTGTCCAAGCTGCGACTATATGATTTCTTTTACAGTATCATGAAGGCTCATTACGGGATCGGGCGAAACTAGTGTATTGTGACACTGATTCCTTAATAACAGAAACTGAAACTCCTGATCTATTAACAGAGTACTGCAGGAACCCTTTAAAAGCTATATAGACACAAGTAACTTTAGCTCCTCACATTCCTTGTACAACACAGACAACAAAGGCAAGCTCGGATTTCAAGTCTGAAGTGAGGGAAAGAACCATCTCAGAATTTGTAGGTAAGAACAAAGTGCTACTCCATCCCCATGGCAGACAGTGACCGGTTGAGTTCAGCTAAGAGCGTTCCAAAGCTCATAAAGAAAAAAAAAATTGCTCATCAGCGATACAAAGACGTCCTATTCCAGAAGCAAACATTTACCTTTGGCTATCAGGGATTCACAGTGCGTAATGGACGAATGAGTACAGTAAAATATCCCAAGAGAGGGATATCTGTAGTTCAGGACAAAAGACACTGCTTTAGCACCTTGGAGTTACGACCTTACGGTCATCCCGATAATTCTACAGGGGTAGAGGAGGAGGAGGAAGAGAAGGAAGCTGTAATCATAATATGACCAAATTCCAATAAACATTGAGTTTGTTTGACTTGTTTATAAGTCCTTTATCAAAACTTGAATGAAAAAAACAATAATTGTCTTAAAATTTATTCGATTTGTGGAAACATGTAGACAAAACGCGTCTATGTTTCGATCTGGCTCATATATAAAAAAAAAAAAAAAAGACTCGCGAAATGTGCGCGGCGGCGGCAGCAGCGGGCCCTGCGGCGACATCATGCGACGACAGGGTGCGACAGGATTGCGCGGGCTCGGGGCGGGGCGGGGCGGGGCGGCAGCACGCTACCAAGTTATTCTAAAAGATAAATGAGACACTGGATTTGTCTCTATTATGAACCGGACATGATAGTGTTCTTAGATAGTTATGCTCTCGACCTCAAATTATACTCTGATTATTTTAAATATATTGCTTACCCTGGGCTCAGGATATATAAAAATGCATTTCGACTTCAAAGCACGCGAAGCGATGTGTGCGGGGCTTATGTCGTGCACTTTGCCTACAATGTTTCACACTTGGGTGTAAGAGAAACTCTTGAAAAAATTTGTATGGAGTTTTCCAAGACCGAATATTCGAGGAATGATGAACACGTGATGAGATTCGCTTACAGCAAGTTTATAATGCCCGTATGACATCAAACATTTAACACGTGTTCATAAAAAGTAAGTATTGACTTCATTGATTTTTCATATTGAAGTGTATTACATTCCACGAAGCTATTCTCAGCATAAATAATTTTCTAGTTCCTTTATCGTGGTTTGTATAACACGCTTAAATCAGTGGTCTGGCTCCATACAGGACCTCACTCGTCACCACCACTAGCCCCAGTGCTGCCGCCCCGCCCCGCCCCCGCCCCGAGCCCACGCAATCCTGTCGCATCCTGTCGTCGCATGATGTCGCCGCAGGGCCCGCTGCTGCCGCCGCCGCGCACATTTCGCGAGTCTTTTTTTCTTTTTTTTATATGAGCCAGATCGAAACATAGACGCGTTTTGTCTACATGTTTCCACAAATCGAAGAAATTTTAAGACAATTATTGTTTTTTCATTCATTTTTGATAAAGGACATATAAACAAGTCAAACAAACTCAATGTTTATTGAATTTGGTCAAATTATGATTACAGCTTCCTTCTCTTCCTCCTCCTCCTACCCCTGTAGAATTATCGGGATGACCGTAAGGTCGTAACTCCAAGGTGCTAAAGCAGTGTCTTTGTCCTGAACTACAGATATCCCTCTCTTGGGATATTTTACTGTACTCATTCGTCCATTACGCACTGTGAATCCCTGATAGCCAAAGGTAAATGTTTGCTTCTGAATAGGACGTCTTTGTATCGCTGATGAGCAATTTTTTTTCTTTATGAGCTTTGGAACGCTCTTAGCTGAACTCAACCGGTCACTGTCTGCCATGGGGATGGAGTAGCACTTTGTTCTTACACCTACAAATTCTGAGATGGTTCTTTCCTCACTTCAGACTTGAGAAACTGAGCTTGCCTTTGTTGTCTGTGTTGTACAAGGAATGTGAGGAGCTAAAGTTACTTGTGTCTATATAGCTTTTAAAGGGTTCCTGCGAGTACTCTGTTAATAGATCAGGAGTTTCAGTTTCTGTTATTATGAATCAGTGTCACAATACACTAGTTTCGCCTGATCCCCGTAATGAGCCTTCATGATACTGTAAAAGAAATCATATAGTCGCAGCTTGACAGCTCTAGGACGTAGTAGCCAATGTAGTTTGGATGATTCGCCTGTGAATATTTCTTATGGCGAACTACAACTACATGACCATCATTGAGGGTACAACGCGTTTAAAGTAAGGACTTCGGGCCAGCTTCAAAAACTTTTCGCGGTTGGTGACAATATCTATGTCTTCACTATATTTGGCCGCGTTCATCAGGTATCGACCAAAAATGCTGTTTGAAATACACTTGATTGCAGTTTTCTTGATAGGCAAGTAGCACTTTTGCGGGCTTCTATGTTATCCTGAATGAAGTCCGCAAGAAAGTGCTTTGCTTAAACATATAAATAGCATGCACTTTTAACAACCCGGCCTAGTTGAATAGCAGTTTAAGGAGGGACAGAGCAAACAGTATTTTCTCCTGAGCAACATGTGTTCCAATCTGTTTTATGTTCTTACACGGTACTGGACGGTTTTCTTCTTCATACCATTCGTGTGCGGCTGACGATATATCTCTATTGATGATATTGTGTCTTCTGATGGTCAGTGGAGGTCATCCGTTTTCTCAATGACTTCACGAGACAGCCTCAGTATTGCACAGAATGAGGTATCCAAAATCGCCATCGGTTGCTTGATTGACCTAGCCCCTCCCGCTCAAAAACCAGTGCATTTCTGTCTCATCTAGTTTTCTCATATCTCCACATGGTAACTTCTCTTGCATTACAGTGGGATAAAGACTGTTGAAGTCAAGATATGAAAGGAAAGTGTTTCTATCATGTTTTGGATTAAACTGAGGGTTCGTGTAGATGTTATTGGTGCGTACAAAACGACGCACAACACTTGTGTAGCCCCACGCACATTTGTTTGAATGCAATGATATATGTGTGGGCTAAGCATCTCTAATTCCTGCTGTGTTTTTAACAAAAAAGAGTCATAGGCAAATCCTGGCAGGCTAACATAATTTACAATATCCAACCTCCACTGGGTTTTCAAAATACCTCTCCACTCTAGGAAGACATCACATAGAAGGCCAACATCCACTTTACATACAACAAATAGTCCATCAGGCTCTGACATCCAGCTACTTTCCAAACATTCTGAGCATGTTTATAATCACTTTCGAAAGTTCTGCTTGAAGCGAATTGAAAAAATCTTCGCGGGATGGAAGACGTGTCTCAGAAAGTCGTTCCATCGAGTCCATATAGTCATAACAAAAACCTGCTTTCCTTGATCAATAGTAACGCAGGTGCTGGCACATCTTTCAACATCTGTTGTGTGCACATGGGCTCGTTCCCAGTGCTGATGAATTGGGTCGCTAAAGCCGCGAGTGAACCAGACATAAAGACATACGTGTCAATAAATCTCAAGTCATTTATGATGACTTCATGGTATTTCTGAACTGAATGTTTTGGTCTTAGTTTGATTGTCAAAGCCAGGTAGCGTTAATTCACGCGGGATTAACGTCATGTCGTAATCCGCATAATGTGCAATGAGAGTGCGCTGCAATTTGTGATTTTTTTCATTTGAAGGTTGCATCTATTACAATAAGCTTCAATGTAATTGTTTCCTGATTTTTCATGGTCATGATGTTTTACTCCTTTACCTTTTAAAACCCGTATTTACAGAGAAGACAGTGAGTTTGTTCATTGTGACGTGCCGTATCTTCATCGGTCATATTGATTTTATTGTAGCCTTTAGAAAATTTTAGCTTCTTCCAGGAGTGTGGGTTCAGCTAATGTAAGTTCGTTCTATATTCAAAACAGTGTGAGATCAGCTAATGTAAGTTCGTTCTATATTCAAAACAGTTTGAGTTCAGCTAATGTAAGTTCGTTCTATAATCAAAACAGTGTGAGTTCAGCTAATGTAAGTTCGTTCTATATACAAAACAGTGCGAACGAGGGAAGAAAATATTTTGGATTTGTTGTTAACTAATAAAGATTACATAATATGCAACATTGAGGTTGGGGGTTCATTAGGTAACAGTGATCATAAGGAAATTAAATTTAATATTAAATGGGAGGATAGAGTCAGCAGAAACAACACTTAATACCTGACTTCAGGAAGGCGGGCTTCGATGGTTTAAGAAAGTAACTGCAAAGGCTTAAGAGAGTAAGATCAGAAGTAGCTGAGAGCTTAAACCATAGGGTTCGTTATGTTGGGAGTATAGAAAGTAAGAGTTCCTTTTTCCTGGAGCTCACCATTGGAATACGCGTTCATCTGGGAGGCTCTCCAACAATGTTTGAGCGAAACTGTAGGGATTCAGGAGTATTTATACCCTAATCAACAAGAAGATATCCATAAGGACGTGAATATACGGCATATTTATATATATCTACAAACTGGTTTGCCTTCTCTTTTCCGAATATTTGTCTGCCCAGACAGTGAATTTGAGATAAATCTGACTTATTTAAACCTCTCGCGCACGATGACGCATTTCATGTCATCAAGGGTAAAAGGTTCTGGCGGACGATGACGCGAAACGCGCCATAAAAGTAAATAAAAAATTATTAAAAATTAAGTTTTCGATGAAAGTGCGTCAAATTTGCAGTTGTTGGGATAAGTTTCTTAATAGTAACATATGGCAATCTTTCTAAGGAACGTAGATGAGGAGCTCTGAGTGATTTTTATTTGTTAGGATACTCTGACGAGAGAATAACATTCAGTTTTCTCGGTGTAACTCGGGAACTAATAGACGCATGAGGAATTTGAAGATACCATAAGAATCCTCACTAAATTCCGCTTCGGAACATATATTCGGCTAAAAAAGTTGGCCCACAAAATTTTGAGCAAGCAGCAGATTTCTCAAGAATCAGAGGGGAATGGAACACACACACACACACACACACACACACACACACACACACACACACACACACGATCCCTTTTTCACGGAAAAAAGTAAACTCGATGCGGCAACGTCTAAGGTCATATGACACCGAAGAGCAGGCAGAAAATATAAAGAAATGCAAGTTGAGAAAAGAAATAAGAAGAAATAAGTTAAGAAATGAAATATAAGACATTAATTAATGAGTGATTTTTATTTGTTATGCTACTCTGACGAGAGAAAAAAAATTCAGTTTTCTCGGTGTAACTCGGGAACTAATAGACGTATGAGGAATTTGAAGATACCATAAGAATCCTCACTAAATTCCGCTTCGGAGCATATAATCGGCTAAAAAAGATGGCCCACAAAATTTCGAGCTAGCCGCAGATTTCTCAAGAATCGGAGGGGAATGGAACACACACACACACACACACACACACACACACACACACACATGATCCCTTTTTCACGGAAAAAGGTAAACTCGATGCGGCAACGTCTAAGGTCATATGACACCGAAGAGCAGGCAGAAAATATAAAGAAATGCAAGTTGAGAAAAGAAATAAGAAGAAATAAGTTAAGAAATGAAATATAAGACATTAATTAATGCAAAATCAGAAAAAAAAAAAGACTTGGTGCTGCAGTGTTTAGGGTTAGATGGCACCAAATAACCGGAGTAAAAAAAATATATATATAAGTTGAGGAAAGAAATAAGAAGAAACAAGTTGAGAAATGAGAAATAAGAAGATAATGATACAATACATCCAGCAAAAACTTAAATAATTTATCGAGTCTTACGTTCAATGGCGATTTTTTATTTTATTTTCGGACTTGCATTAGAGAGTAAATTCATATTTCAGCCTGGTCATTAACCTAATGTCCTTAACCTTTTCCGTGATTATAATCTCGTGGTCATTCGAGGGTCAAAGAAAGATCTTATCTTAACCCTTCAAGTATCCCTTCTCCCGTCAACCCCCTGCTGACTGACCTACCCCTCTGTCACCCCCTGCCTGTACGCTAGTCCAAGAGGGGGTGAGGGGGGGGGGGTTGAAAAGGTAAAAGAGATGGGTGTGTGTGTGTGTGTGGGGGGTTAGGAGGGGGTTCAGATACCCCCTCTTCCGTAACCCCCCCGCTGACCGCTGACCCCCCCAACCCCCACTTCCAGTCCCCCCCACTTCCAACTTACCCCCACTTCCGTACATTTGTTACTACTGAGGTGATACTGAATGTAGTCTAACCTTGTGTGAGGTGAATGTGTGTCTTTGTCTTGCGAAGCTTCCAATTCTGAATTTAGTTCGTACTAAATGTAGTTTAACCTTGTGTGAGGTGAATGTGTGTTTTTATCTTCCGATGCTTTCGATTCTGAAAATGTCACGATTCTGAATTCAGTTCGTACTAAATGTCGTCTAACCTTGATTGAGGTGAATATGTGTCTTTGTCTTGCGAAGTATTATGTTAACCACAGAGTGGAGTTAGGATCTACATAGAGAGATGTACACATGAGGTATGCAAACCAGTAACACACTGACTTACAATTCTGACTTTAAAGTTCGTACTGAATGTCGTCTAACCTTGTGTGAGGTGAATGCGTGTCTTTGTCTTCTGAAGCTTCCGATTCTGAATCTAGTTCGTACTGAATGTCGTCTAACCTTGTGTGAGGTGAATGTGTGTCTTTGTCTTGCGAAGCTTCCAATTCTGAATTTAGTTCGTACTGAATGTTGTCTAACCTTAAATGAGGTGAATGTGTGTTTTTATCTTCCGATGCTTCCGATTCTGAATTTAGTTCGTACTAAATGTGGTCT
Organism: Eriocheir sinensis; assembly: GCF_024679095.1. Lineage (NCBI taxonomy): Eukaryota > Metazoa > Arthropoda > Malacostraca > Decapoda > Varunidae > Eriocheir > Eriocheir sinensis. Next base: position 923,135 of record NW_026112009.1, read on the forward strand.
AACCTTGATTGAGGTGAATATGTGTCTTTGTCTTGAGAAGCTTCCTATTCTGAATTTAGTTCGTACTAAATGTAATCTAACCTTGTGTGAGGTGAATGTGTGTTTTTATCTTCCGATGCTTCCGATTCTGAATTTAATTCTTACTAAATGTTGTCTAACCTTGATTGAGGTGAATGTGTGTCTTTGTCTTGCGAAGCTTCCAATTCTGAATTTAGTTCGTACTGAATGTTGTCTAACCTTAAGTGAGGTGAATGTGTGTCTTTGTCTTTCGAAGCTTCCGATTCGTTAACACTCCAATTAAATAAATTAAATGTCAAAGTGTGTCCGTGACCTGTAGTTGTAGTTCGAATTAACTTTTAGTTCTTGCAGTTGATTTGAAAGATCTCAGTGTGGACACGCTACATGTAATGCATAATTTACAATTGATCTGAATGTCGCTTCAAGACTAAAACACATATTCACCCGGAGCCTTCTTAGAATGTTAAGAACGTGATAGCGTAAATGTCGTCTATACTCGAATGTGTTTCTGTGCACGATACTGACTTATTTCTACAAACTTTGATGAAGATCTTAAGTCACCATTATTCCTTGCTGTCAGTATTGTCTAGATATAGTTGAAGAAGAATTGAGATGCAGAGCAACATTATACTTTTTTATTAACTAAAAATATCATAATTATATACATGTGTGTTATGAAACAAATTTAACAGGGACTAGTTAAACTGTGCAAATCTTGAACCCTCCTGACAAACTCTGTGCAAATCCTGACCCCAGTTTCTTCTCCGGTTAAATTGTGTGTAGATCCTGCCTGTGACAAACTCTTTGCATATCCTGACCCCAGTTTCTTGCACAAACTATGTGCAAGTTTCTTTTTCGTTTAACTTTGTTCAAACACATTTATTATATAACACTTTAAAAACGTTTCGAAAAATATATTTAAAATATTGGACCCTACTTTAGCTAAACCCTATTTACATACATGTGTTACTTAACTCAGAATTTCTTGAGAGTAACAAGAGGTTCTCGAGGTTCCCTTGTGACATGTACAAATGGAATGTGACGATATGGTTTGTTTCTTTTCACCGTACGTAATGATACAGGTTTGTTATCTTTGATTAGGTTTAGTGGTTCTTCTATAGGGTTGTTGTATTTGATTAGGTTTAGTGGTTCTTCTATAGGATTGTTTTCTTTTTTTTTAGTGTTTCCTTTTTCTGTATTTTCTGGGCTTCCCTGTTTTTCTTTTTCTGAGTTTTCTGGGCTTTCTATTTCTATAATTTCGATGCTTTTCTGCTCACTCCCCTGTTTGCTTTCTTCTCTCAAGTTCTTCAGCTTTTCTTTGAGCTTCTTCAGATTATTAGAATACATGTTTCATGAGCACATCCTGCTCTTGGTGTACCATCGTGTTTTCGTTTTGTTGACATGGAGCGTCAGGAATGTTCAGGTGGGTGCTGGAGTAAAACTGCATGATCTTCATCATGAACAAGTACAACTGACGTCCAACTACCTAGAATGGGAGATTATGATTAGATAAAATGTAAATGCAACTCGTATAGAAGCTATCTCCACTCCTACTTATTTTTTTTTTAAATCTTTACCTTAATGTTGTAAACTTCATTTAAGTTGGACACATGAGGCTCTGGGTCAACTAGTTTTGGTATTTTTGCGATCTGAAAATACAAGAAAGAAATTTGAAGATTCGTATAATAATAATAATGTTTCATCTCAATAAAATATAACATTTATCTAGTCTGGACATTTACCTGAGTCTCAGTTGAATCTCTTTTGCGTTTTAATCTTCTCTTCTTAGAGTTAGCTTGTTCGTCTGTCTTTAAATCTCGTGTCGGACAAGCACAAATCCGCAAGTGAAACACGTCGCGTCCCAGTACTGTACCATCTGTAACACTAACACAAATACAAATGTACTCAAAGTTACAGGAAATCCTTGGATAACTTTTCCTTGATTCACTCTATGAAATCTTTTATCAGAAATAACATTGGTAATGTAATAGCTATATCCGATCACAAGACGATGAAAGCCAAATCAACGACTGATTGTCTGACGGCGGTGCAGTCTAAGAAGAGAAAATTAGACGAAGAAAATGTTGCAACTAACACAAATACTACGGCTACGGCCGTACCTCCTAGTCTTGTTAATGAACCTAGAACTGCATATTCTGAACAAGCTATGGATGAATTGTCAACATATTACGCTGTGTTACTCTCCAATGTATTCAAGCACAAGCACGTAAGATTGGCTTCTCTCATCAAACTGTTAAGTTACTTGAAAAAGAGAATCAACATAACGGACACGCTCAACACCCTGATTCTAACCCCACCTGTAGAAGTGACGATTTCGGAAAACGGAACCATTCAAGAATCTGTGGCAAAACTGTTGACACGACAGAGCGATCGGTTGTACATTGTTGCAGAAGATGATGATGGTGGTGTAGTAGATATCGATCAGCGTATGCGCGATGTTCTTAACACGCGTCGCAAACTCGAAGAATGTTTGTCGCGTCAACATCTATGCGATATCATGGTGATGGAACAACTCTCTACCCTTTTAGGTGCTATATCATGTTACAGTACATACTTACACAAAGCATTCGCGTGGCATTGTAAAGTTGTCATTCGTAACAGACTCGTCGACATGATGCTTTCAGGAGAATCAGACATCACCGACACAGCTAAAGAAATTTATGCTAGTCTGAATTTCTTTATTAACTTCCAAATTGATTCGAGATTGTTGTTTGACAGAAATGTTAACGATAATACTTTAGAGTCAATGTCGTTCCTGATAGACAGATTGAATCAAAGTGAATACGACCTCTGCTCGCCTGGTGCTAAACATGTGTGTTTCATTGACGTCCATTCAGACGCCAGTAAGTTTCCTATGATGAACACCAAAGGTCATGCGGACTTGTAAGTAAGTGTGGTCAACGCCCCTGGCAGCTTACGTCACCAAAGGTCATGCGGACTTCGAGGTAAGTGTTATGTGCAATCAGCGCTATTGCTTACGTCATTGGTGTCATTATTAACCTTGCCAACAACAATATCCAAATTTGGCATGTGTTAACAACCATCCCTTATTATCAATTGATCGGAAAAATAACAACAAGACTAAAAATCACGCAATGCTTCCTGCCATTTTTAGCATGAGCATAACACTCCTTACGATTTACGTCATCTCAATCAATCGTGCCGAATCCAACAATGTCCAAATTTAGCTTGATTTGGCATACCTTTATTACATGCCAAAATTGGATAACCACGCTTACGTCATTAACAAGTGCGTGATATGCCAAACTACGAATACGTCACAGTATGTATCGATAGGAGGTATTGCTTACGTCACTACATGTGTGCGAGTATCACCCTCGTGTTAGAGAATACGTCACAGTATTGATTGTTAGTGCAATTTATACCCTCGTGTTTTTGCAGGTGATTATCACCCAGTGACTTACGTCACAGTATTGTTACGTCACTACTATTTTGCAGGTGATTATCACCCTCGTTATTGTTATAGACTACGTCACATTATTGTTACGTCACTACTACATGCAATTATCACCTCGTGTTTTTACAGGTGATTATCACCTCGTGTTATTGTTAGACTACGTCACAGTATTGTTACGTCACTACTATTTTTGCAGGTGATTATCACCCTCGTGACTACGTCACAGTATTGTTACAGGTGATTATCACCCTCGTGTTATTGCTAGACTACGTCACATTATTGTTACGTCACTACTACATGTGCAATTATCACCCTCGTGTTTTTACAGGTGATTATCACCCTCGTGTTATTGTTAGACTACGTCACAGTATTGTTACGTCACTACTATTTTTGCAGGTGATTATCACCCTCGTGACTACGTCACAGTATTGTTACAGGTGATTATCACCCTCGTTATTGTTAGAGACTATGTCACAGTATTGTTACGTCACTAATATATGTGGAATTATCACCCTCGTGTTTTTTACAGGTGATTATCACCCTCGTGTTATTGTTAGACTACGTCACAGTATTGTTATAGGTGATTATCACCCTCGTGTTATTGCTAGACTACGTCACAGTATTGTTACATCACTACTATTTTTGCAGATAATTTAGAGACTACGTCACAGTATTGTTACGTCACTACTATATGATATGTGCAATTAACACCCGTCATTTCCATATGTGGAATTAACACCCTCGTTTTTTGCAGGTGATTATCACCCTCGACACACATTCACCGATAGAGTCAGAATCTGTTCATGATCAACACTAGCTAGAGTGGGGTCCGATATTTGACGATTTCGTTTCATAACAGTCTCCTAAGCGTCAATCTAAAAATTGAGTTTTTCTGAGGGGAAGGTATAGAAATTTTTAGAGAGGGAGAAAGTAGGAATCTGTAAAGTTATATTCTCGAATTTAGGTAGTTTGTCGCGACAAAGATAGAAATTGGACGCTCCGTAGTGCACAGACACACATTCATCTCAATTAAGTTTATAATATGTATGCACCCTCATGAAGATTTGGACCCCACTTTGTACTATCGATGTACATATACCCATGCAAAGTTTATATTCTGAAGTTAGTGTATCCCTCATTCACATATTGTTAAATTAAAGCATAAGCCATTGAAGTTGTCTTGCATGGAGATGTAAAATATTGGACCCAACCTTTTTGCTTCTGATATTTTCAGAGTTGGTATTCTCAAAGTTAAATATTTACTTTAAATGTGAATATATAGTGTATCCCTCATTCACATATTGTTAAATTAAAGCATAAGCCATTGAAGTTGTCTTGCATGGAGATGTAAAATATTGGACCCAACCTTTTTGCTTCTGATATTTTCAGAGTTGGTATTCTCAAAGTTAAATATTTACTCTACATGTGAATATAAGTTTATTAAGATGCGTCATACAAATATACACATTCACTTTGATAAATGTATAAGAATTGGACGCTTCGAAAAACAAAAACACACATTCACTTCGATGGAGTTTAGATGACATTCAGTTGCATTAAATGGGACGCAAAGAAAGACAAAAAGAAAAGTCCCATGGGGAAGACACCAGTTACAGTATATCACATAATCAGACGCTCAGTAATACTAAAACACACATTCACTTCGATAGAGTTTAGACAACATTCAAATGTCATCTAACCTTAACCGAAGTGAATGTGTGTTTTAGTCTTCTGGAGCTTCAGATTCTGTTAACACTCCAATTAAGAATTGGATGTAACATAACAGAAAAACACACATTTGCCTTAAGGGATCGAAGTCAAATCCACTCAACGATTTGATTTCTTTAACAAACATAGCCAAAGATTTATGCAGTAAAATATCGACACCTAATACCACAGGTATGTTACGTGAGTAATCGTACGTGGGAGACACCCAGAAGCGAGAGTGAAATATATCCAGTATACCCTGAACGGCATTGACGATAAAGTTGCGAACGAATACGTGAATTGACTTAACACCTCTAAGAATACTAGTCAGTATATCGTTGTTGGTTTTGTCGTTGTATTCACTGTTATTGTTTTTACCGGCTATAAAATCAACAAAGGGTTTACTTGGATCGTTAGCCAATGACGACGAGGAGCGCATGATCGTGTCCGTTAAAATCAAACACTCTCTTTCGGTAGGTAATGGTGGTGGGGAAGAATGCTGCGATGGTCGCTTCACATCCCAAAGGAACTTCTTGTAAGCGATAACTAAACCTGCGAACCGCAAGGCAGTGCTAGTGTCACCATTGACACGCTTCAATTTGTCGTGACTCATTACTTCTTTCAAGACGTACGCTCTTATCTTATCGTCTGACAAATTTAAGAGTTAGCTTTCACACGATGTAGTTTGGAAAGCCTTGTTCATGACACTAACCCCGTTGAGAATCTCTATTAAATTTGGCTTCGTTTTTGGATACGATGCTGTTTTGGAATAGTATTTCTTTTCAAGAGAGGCGGTCCTCAATTGTTTGTAAGCACCGATGACAGTTTGTGCGATGGCCCAGTCCGCCTGTTGACTCAATTCATCAGGTTTCTCAGTTCCGTATAGTCGTTTAGCCTTGTTGTTACCCATTAGATTGAAAGCCTTTTTAATTTCAACACAGAAGTCGATCAGGTTAAACATTTTTTTTTTATCTGTTTCACTTAAAGATGAAATCTTGTTGTCTTTCGAGATACATCTAAAGAGAATGTTGTTCAACACGAACGACACGAATAACCCGCGTTGCATGAGACTCGAGTTTAAAAGATTTCAATGGAATCGTTTTAAGGAATTTGCACAATACATTCGCCGCTACGTGCAAATGGGACTTGATTCCATTCGCGGCCAGTAAATAATCGTATGTGATCGAATGAACACTCTTTTGGTTCATTTCTTTAATCGCTAAAAGTTTGGACGCTATGTAAAGATGTCTTTTATCGTATGAGTCTTTGCTTAACTCGTTCATGATTCCAATGTGCACGTCTGACTTACTGTGTTTGTGGGCTTACACTATGGCACGTAATCTCATGTGCTACTATCACAAGTATGATTGTGTGGTGTGCTCAAAGCCCTTCACCCACCGCGAATTGCAACATGGCAGGACCACATTGATCTTCAGACAACACCATCCCTTCGTCATCAGGGAATTCGCACTGTTGGACGATGACATGAACATCATGGATTCACACGTCATCAATAACAAAGCAGCTGCATTCAAAGAAGAGGTTTCACCTGGTGTCTTCAAGTTCATCGATAACAGGTATGATCCAGTCGTTATCAGTGAAAATGTCGATGAGGATGGTACCCTTTGTACAGTCCGGTTGAAGACGATGACGTAGTCAACGAGGAGGAGGAGGAGGAGGATGACGATGACGACGACGAGGACGATAACGAAGAGGAAGAGGATGACGATAACGAAGAGGAAGAGGAGGAACAGGATGACGAAGAAGACGACAACAACAACGAGGAGGAGGAGGAGGATAATGAGGTGGACATTCCAGTCTACGCACCTGGTGGAGAGGAGGAGGAGGAGGAGGATGTTCCAGAGGAGAAGTCGGTTCCAGTTCCAGAGGAGGAGATGGTTCCAGTTCCAGAGGAGGAGTCGGTTCCAGTTCCAGAGGAGGAGTCGGTTCCAGTGAAGGAGGAGCAGTCGATTCCAATCGGTAATGAGCTTGTTCCCTTCGTTGAAGAGGAGACGACTGAAAATCAGCTATGGCGTGTTAAGACGAGTGTCCTCATCACCCGCAAATTGGTTGCAGTTCCTGGTAATAAGAAGGCGAATACCAAGCGTCATAATGAGGATACTGACGACTTGCCTGTGCTTGTTTTTGACGTTGCTGCTGCTGATTGTAAATACATTGTTCTTCCGCAAAATCACGAGGGTGTTAATTGCACATATAATAGTGACGTAACAATATTGTGACGTAGTCTCTAGATTCTGCAAAAATAGTAGTGATGTAACAATACTGTGACGTAGTCTAGTAATATCATGAGGGTGATAATCACCTGCAAAATCACGAGGGTGTTAATTGCACATATAATAGTGACGTAACAATATTGTGACGTAGTCTCTAGATTCTGCAAAAAATAGTAGTGATGTAACAATACTGTGACGTAGTCTAGTAATATCATGAGGGTGATAATCACCTGCAAAATCACGAGGATGTTAATTGCACATATAGTAATGAAGTATACTGTGACGTAGTCTCTAAATTATCTGCAAAAATAGTAGTGATGTAACAATACTGTGACATAGTCTAGTAATAACACGAGGGTGATAATCACCTGCAAAAACACGAGGGTGTTAGTTGCACATATAGTAGTGACATAATAACACTGTGACGTAGTCTAATAATAACACGAGGGTGATAATCACCTGCAAAAAACACAGGAAGTAACGCGCGAATTGGTGACGAGTCTCCTTCTCCTCCCTCTTATTGACACATGCTAAATTACAGGGGTGTTAAAGACACACAGGAAGTAACGCGCGAATTGGTGACGTAGTCTCCTCCTCCTCCCTCTTATTGAGACATGCTAAATTACAGGGGTGTTAACCCATAAACCTCGGGCTAGGGGTCTATTGTCACTCTCCCAGCGCGCGAGCGATACTGCAAATTTTTGGAAAAATAGGTGTTGTTCACCAATGCCCTGTGTGGTAATTTCAAACGAAAACATAATAGTTTTTACTGCTATCTCATCGCCAATCCTTCCTCCTCATGATGAAAGATATTGGAAGTGTCTAGGTTGAACCACGGCAGAGATATGATGTTGGGAAGAGGTACCATTTTCGGCCGAGCGCACTTGTTCGTGCGGGTGCTGTTGACCTGGGTTGGTCTCCTGCCTCGCCCGCGCCATCACACAGTACGTAGGCATCCTTTCCTACCAGCTCGATTATTCATATTAGGCTACATATTTCGTATGTTTGACTCTCATAAAAAATACCTTCTTCCGAAAATAAATGTTTTTTTTTATTACATGAAGAAAAAAGCTTCCATAAGCACAGTACAATTATGGCATATATACACTCATTAGGCTACATATTACGCAGGTTTGACGCTCATAAAGTAACTCTTTACGAAACTGAATGTGTTTTTGCTATTATATGCGAAGAAAATCTTTCATAAACACTGTACAAATATGGAATACATAAACATATTAGGCTACATATTACGCGTGTTTGTAGCACATAAAATAAACTTACAAAACTGAATAACTTCTCTGCCTTTATATGTACAAGAAATACTTTCATAAACAGAAATATAACATGCGGTGGCTGAGCGCGCTCCCTGAGAATAGGGTAGAGGAACACACGCTGGCGCGCTCCCTTCCTCCACGCATTCAGACACAGGGAAATCATTATCAGCACGTCTCTCCATTACAATGGTCTGTAGTGCTCTGGGAGGTTGCGTGAAACGTAGGACAGGGATGCCATCAACCACTGAAAGTAATAATTACGTCACGGGATTACAGATCTTGGCGGGAGAGCAGAGAGCGGGAACTCCCGCCACCCGAAGCTCTCCGCCCGAGCGGGAATTCCCGTCACCCGAAGCGTATGGGTTAAAGACACACAGGAAGTAACGCGCGAATTGGTGACGTAGTCTCCTTCTCCTCCCTCTTATTGACACATGCTAAATTACAAGGGTGTTAAAGACACACAGGAAGTAACGCGCGAATTGGTGACGTAGTCTCCTTCTTCTCCCTCTTATTGAGACATGCTAAATTACAGGGGTGTTAAAGACACACAGGAAGTAACGCGCGAATTGGTGACGTAGTCTCCTCCTCCTCCCTCTTATTGACACATGCTAAATTACAGGGGTGTTAAAGACACACAGGAAGTAACGCGCGAATTGGTGACGTAGTCTCCTCCTCCCTCTTATTGACACATGCTAAATTACAGGGGTGTTAAAGACACACAGGAAGTAACGCGCGAATTGGTGACGTAGTCTCCTCCTCCTCCCTCTTATTGACACATGCTAAATTACAGGGGTGTTAAAGACACACAGGAAGTAACGCGCGAATTGGTGACGTAGCCTCCTTCTCCTCCCTCTTATTGACACGTGCTAAATTACAGGGGTGTTAAAGACACACAGGAAGTAACGCGCAATTGGTGACGTAGTCTCCTTCTCCTCCCTCTTACTGACACATGCTAAATTACAGGGTGTTAAAGTCACACAGGAAGTAAAGCGCGAATTGGTGACGTAGTCTCCTTCTCCTCCCTCTTATTGACACATGCTAAATTACAGGGGTGTTAAAGACACACAGGAAGTAAAGCGCGAATTGGTGACGTAGTCTCCTTCTCCTCCCTCTTATTGACACGTGCTAAATTACAAGGGTGGTAACAGGAAGCAACGCACCAACGCGCGAATTGGTGACGTAGTCTTCTTCTCTCCTTTTATTAAAACATGCTAAATCACAAGGGTGGTAAAGACACACAGGAAACAACGCGCGAATTGGTGACGTAGTCTCCTACTCCTCCCTCTTATTGACACATGCTAAATTACAGGGGTGTTAAAGACACACAGGAAGTAACACGCGAATTGGTGAGGAAGCAACGCGCGATTTTTAAAGACACACATTAAGCAACGCGCGAATTGGTGACGTAGTCTCCTCCTCCTCCCTCTTATTGACACATGCTAAATAACAGGGGTGTTAAAGACACACAGGAAGTAACGCGCGAATTGGTGACGTTAGTCTCCTCCTATCAATCAGTATCTCTTATTAACACATGCTAAATCACAACGCGAATTGGTGACGTTAGTCTCCTGCTATCAATCAGTATCTCTTATTAACACATGCTAAATCACAAGGGTGGTAAAGACATACAGGAAACAACGCGCGAATTGGTGACGTAGTGTCCTTCTCAGCACTCTTATTGACACATGCTAAATTACAGGGGTGTTAAAGACACACAGGAAGTAACGCGCGAATTGGTGACGTAGTCTCCTTCTCCTCCCTCTTATTGACACATGCTAAATTACAAGGGTGTTAGGGGTGTTAAAGACACACAGGAAGTAACGCGCGAATTGATGACGTAGTAGTCTCCTTCTCCTCCCTCTTATTGACACATGCTAAATTACAAGGGTGTTAGGGGTGTTAAAGACACACAGGAAGTAACGCGCGAATTGGTGACGTAGTAGTCTCCTTCTCCTCCCTCTTATTGACACATGCTAAATTACAAGGGTGTTACGGGTTATAAAGACAGACAGGAAGTAACTCTCGAATTGGTGACGTAGTAGTCTCCTTCTCCTCCCTCTTATTGACACATGCTAAATTACAAGGGTGTTACATCGACACATGCTAAATTACAGGAAATTAAAGACACAGGAAGCAACACGCGAATTGGTGACGTCTCCTCCCTCTTATCTACACATGCTAAATTACAGGGGTGTTAAACAAATAACGCGCGAATTGGTGTTGTCTCTCCTATCAATCACAGGGGTGTTACCTCCATGAGCTAGATCAGTTGAAGGAACACATCACCACTCATTTCTGTCCGAGAATCTTAGACTTGTTGGACGATAGAGGCGGAGAAATCCCCCCGTGCCGCTGCCAGTCACGTGTTGAGTAGAGTGATGCGGTTCGTCCACGACAAGTACAGAGGTGATGGTCGATTACCTAGTATTCGAAACTTACTCATAGACGTCAATATTAACATCCTTGAAAATGCCATAGCCTTTGAGAAGAAGAGCAATAAGAAAGGAGAAGGACATAACAAAATCAAACCATTGAATCTCAGCGTCGAGAATTAATCAAAGCTTTAAAATCTATCGTTGAACACAAAACGATGAACATGCCCATCCGAGACGAACAAGCAGATGATATCGTCTATCTTCCCAATTCCGTTGATGTCTCTAAGTTACCAATAAGTCACGACAACCTGCTAATGTTGACTCGCTATCTCCATTCTATTTTATCACTTGAAAAAATGTCGTTTTTCACAACGGGTATGTTCCAGAGCGCTTATTACTTCATGATGCATTGTCTCTCTCCCACTGGTGGGGTGGCTAATCTGCCCCCGCAGGCAGCTGACTCGTTAAAAAATCGATGGTGGAATTACACCAAGAAAAAAGAGGTAGGAGGATTCGGAGACGAAGAACACCAGCGGCGGCGACGCCGGCATGATGACTCTTCAACTTCCGAAGAGGAGGAGGAGGAGGAGGAGAATGACGACGATGATGATGCTAATAGGTGAATGTGTGTCTTTGTCTTCCGAAGCTTCCGATTCTGAATCTAGTTCGTACTGAATGTCGTCTAACCTTGTGTGAGGTGAATGTGTGTCTTTGTCTTTCGAAGCATAAGATTCAGAATATAGTTCGTACTGAATGTCATCTAACCTTGTGTGAGTTGAATGTGTGTCTTTATCTTCTGAAGCTTCCGATTCTGAATTTAGTTCGTTCGTACTGAATGTCGTCTAACCTTGTGTGAGTTGAATGTGTTTCTTTGTCTTCCGAAGCTTCCAATTCTGAATCTAGTTCTTACTGAATGTCGTCTAACCTTGTGTGAGGTGAATGCGTGTCTTTGTCTTTCGAAGCTTCCGATTCTGAATCTAGTTCGTACTGAATGTCTTCTAACCTTGTGTGAGGTGAATGCGTGTCTTTGTCTTCCGAAGCTTTCGATTCTGAATCTAGTTCGTACTGAATGTCGTCTAACCTTGTGTGAGGTGAACATGTGTTTGAAAATGCCCGATTCTTAAAATTAAGAGATGCGGGGGGTGGAGGGTAAGCGGGGGTGTAAGGGCTATGGGGGGTTTTTGACGACGACCTCCCCAGCGTTACCAGTGACGGTCCTAAGTCACCTTAGTAGCGCATCTAGCGTGTAGCGAAGTGCCTTGAGCACACCTGTGAACATAAAGGGTGACGAGCGCGACCGATTCTGCCTCCCGAATGGTCCAAATCGTCGACCGTCGTGACCGAAACCCATCCGTTAAAATAGTTCAGTTATCCCTACGCTCCAAATCGGGAGGAGGAATCGTCGCATTCTGACTTTCAGTGGTAACTCACGATATCTGCGCGCTCGCGTCACGCATTTCATCCCTAACAGGTGCAGAATCGGGCGGTCCGGTCGCCCGGTTTGAGCCGTAAGTGGACTTTTTAGGGGGGGGAACACCTCATCGGGTCACTCCCGGCCAGTTAGCCGAGAGTTTCTCGGCTCGGGTGTTGGGCGGTGGGGTTCAACACGGTGGGGGGTGAGCTGCTAGCGAGCTGCAGTGGCTCACAGGGTCTCGGCTGACTTTACTCGTTGCTGGCAACGGTGAATTGACAAGTAGCGAAACGCGGTAGCAAACTTCGCTAGATCAGAATCGGACGGAGACCTCGAGATATTTGACGATAACTGATTTCAGAATCGGAAGCTTCGCAAGACAAAGACATACATGCAACTCAATCAAGGTTAGACTACATTACACTGTAACATAATACAAACTCTATAATGACTTTGTAGTTGATGATAATTTGATACAGATCCAGATGTAATAACGTAACTGAGAATAAACTCTATCGAGATGAATGTGTCTTTGACTTTTCTTATTGTCTTTTTCTGCGTTCGGCTTCCCATGGGTGTATTAAAATTTTCTAATATAATCTTCCAATTGGAGTGTTAACAGAATCGAAGCTCTGAAGACTAAAACACACATTCACTTCGATCCCTTAAGGCGAATGTGTGTTTTCAGTTATGATGCATCCAATTCTTAATTGGAGTGTGAACAGAATCTGAAGCTTTGAAGACTAAACACACATTCACTTTGATCCCTTAAGGCGAATGTGTGTTTTTGAGCTATAATGCATCCAATTCTTAATTGGAGTGTTAACAGAATCTGAAGCTTCGGAAGACTAAAACACACATTCACTTTGATCCCTTAAGGCGAATGTGTGTTTTTGAGTTATGATGCATCCAATTCTTAATTGGAGTGTGAACAGAATCTGAAGCTTCGGAAGACTAAATTTGTTTCTGAGAAAATGATTTCAGAGTGTCTCCGCAATATGGTACCTCTCATTCATCTCCGGAACATGCATATTGACATTGCCAAACACCACCATCAACAAGGTGGTGGCGGCGGCGGCGGCTTAGAAAATCTTAACGTGTTGAGCGTTGTCAACCCTGAGCTGATCGACAAGGCAATTCTGAGTCGAGAGTTTCTGACCAGTGAATATGATGAGACTGGGTCTTTCACGACAAGTAAGTTCACCAACGGAGCAACGTTTAGCTTCACACCCGGTACAAGCATGGACCTCAGCGATTACCAAACGGATGATGGGTGTGTGACTGTGGACACAGACTATACCGGCCGAGAAGAAGTGTTAGAATTGGATTCAATCAACACGTGTTATGATGAACTGATACATGCATTAAAGTATGGTGTTTTCGACAGTGTGGTTTCCGATGAAGGTTGTGAAAGATCAATAAGATTATATGATAATGATTTAGTCATGAAAACTAGTGGTGATTCTATTCACGTTGTATCCAACAATAAAGGTAGCGAGAACACTATGAAGAACGCTAGAGAAGCATCTCTCAATGATCACAACCACTGTACTACCATTCTCCATTCCGTATACGGCACTCTCACCTCCGCTTACTCTCCCGTCAACGACAATTACAATGCCCGTCATATCCTCATGAACATGCAACATGTGCAACGGACCTCCTCCTTCCTCCTCATCTGATGAAGGAACGGTGACGACGACGGGACCGTCACCACCGCCTTTTCGAAAAAAAGCCAATGAATATTCTCTGAGATACCACATGGGTCTGGGAAGAGGTTACGTTATCTATGACGACGAATTCACAGAATGTAAAAACCAATCTTATCTTGTCACTCTCAAGTATTGTTTGAATGTACTGAAAGATAATCTTCCGTATAATATTCTGTTGACCGATTGGACATCGATTGTGTTTGATTCTAAGATGGAAAAACAACAACAAGTAGACAAAAAGAAATCGCCTTATTCCTACTTGCAAGTGTTCACCGAAAAAGAAAGAGAGAGCAAGAATGTCTCCAATGTCGTGCCGTACCTGGCTAACCCGGTCGTCTCTATGAAATGGTTCCTCATGCGAGCCCATCATCTACGATTGTCAGAATAAGAACGGGGTGAGTTTTGTTGAAGAGGAGGAGGATGAGAAGAAACAGATTGTTGATGAATAAATCCTATTTGTTGTTGAAATGGAATATAATAAACTTGGTTTGACATATTGGTCAATTGTGTGTAAGAAGGGGATGATCCACCACCACTAAATCTAGTGTAAGATGATGAAGAGGCATCTGATGAATTGTAAGGAGAAACCTGCACGGATTGGATGGGTTGAGACGTACTACAACCACTAATTTCCGCCAACGCCGCCGCTGCTGGATGCTGCAGAGGAAGGCGATGGCTGCTGGTGAATGATGTTGTTGTCATTTGTGTTCGGTGAATCTACAATAAAGTTTTGCGCCACTGCTGTGTTCGGTGAGCCGAATATTAATACTGCGCTGCCGCTAATGGGTCGATGTTAGGTTTAGTATTATATGTCGATGAGGGTGGAACAACAGACGCTGCTATGGGTGAGAGTGAATGATGAGAGAAAAGTTGTTGGTCTTCTTCCTCCATCACTTCATCATTTCTGAATGAGATAGTTTTTGGAGTATGATTCTCGACTGGCATAGGTGTGTTCAATTCACAATCGTAAGCGTCGTAAACGGGTGATGACTGTCTGGGTATGATGCCAATTGGAGTACCCGGTCCCGGTGTGTTGAAACAAACAGAATATATTTCATTCTGCTGTAATGATGATCTTTGAAGAAATGTGGTTGTGGTGGTGTTTCAATAGTTTCAAAATCATTGTGTTGGCTGTTTATTAACTGTAGATTTTTAACAGCTTGTTCTTGCTCTTTTCGTTGTTCATTTTGGAGTTCTTCTTCATCTTGTCTCTTTGCTGCTCTCGTCTCTTTGTTGCTCTAGTTCATCTCGTCTCTTTTGTTGCTCTAGTTCATCTTGTTTCTTTTGTTGCTCTAGTTCATCTTGTGTCTGTTGTTGCTCTAACTCTCGTCTCTTTTGTTGCTCTAGTTCATCTCGTTTCTTTTGTTGCTCTAGTTCATCTCGTTTCTTTTGTTGCTCTAGTTCATCTCGTTTCTTTTGTTGCTCTAGTTCATCTCGTTTCTTTTGTTGCTCTAGTTCATCTCGTTTCTTTTGTTGCTCTAGTTCATCTCGTTTCTTTTGTTGCTCTAGTTCCTCTAACTTTTTTTGTTGTTGTGCTTGTTCCTCTAACTTTTGACGCTCTTGTTCCTCTAACTTTTGACGCTCTTGTTCCTCTAATTTTTGACGCTCTAACTCTTGTCTCTTTTGTCTCTCTTGTTGTGCTTGTTCCTCTAACTTTTGACGCTATAAATCTTGTCTCTTTGTCTCTCTTGTTGTGCTTGTTCCTCTAACTTTTGTTGCTCTTGTTCCTCTAACTTTGTTGCTCTTGTTCCTCTAACTTTTGTCGCTCTAACTTTTGTCTTTTGTCTCTTGTTGTGCTTGGCTCTTGTGTCAATGATGATCGCTCTCGTTGCTTTCGCTCTCGTTGCTCTTGCTCTTGTGACTTGGGTCGCTCTCGTTGCTCTCGCTCTTGTGACTTGGGTCGCTCTCGTTGCTCTCGCTCTTGTGACTTGGGTCGCTCTCGTTGCTCTCGCTCTTGTGACTTGGGTCGCTTTCGTTGCTCACGCTCTTGTGACTTGGGTCGCGTTAGTTGCTCTCGCTCTTGTGACTTGGGTCGCTCTCGTTGCTCTCGCTCATGTGGCTTGGGTCGCCTCGTTGCTCTCGCTCTTGTGACTTGGGTCGCTTTCGTTGCTCGCTCTTGTGACTGGGATCGCTCTCGTTGATATCCATTTACTTCTTTTCGTCTTTTTTTTTCTCCCTTGACACTCTCTCCGTTTTCTCGGTCTCCATCTTTTTTCTTTTTCTTCTTGTATTTTCGAGTGTGATCTTCTTCAGTTGGTTTAAATATTATTTTATTGAGGTCCGGTAGGTAATCGTCCTCTTCTCGAGTTTTCTTAGTGGTGTTGATGTACTCTTCTTTTGGTCTGTTGTCATCATCATCATCTCTTTAATGATTCTTTTCTTGTGTGTTTTTTTGATTTCAGATGTCTGTGCACTCATATCAA
This sequence comes from Eriocheir sinensis, assembly GCF_024679095.1. Lineage (NCBI taxonomy): Eukaryota > Metazoa > Arthropoda > Malacostraca > Decapoda > Varunidae > Eriocheir > Eriocheir sinensis. The sequence goes on from NW_026112009.1 coordinate 939,731, forward strand.
CGGAGGAGGGTACCGTCGTCGCCATCATTGCTTCTCGCATCATGACGTATTCTTTGGCTTTATTTTTCAAAAATTCTGACTCTTGCTGCGTTGGTGTACTGATGTAGATGCTTCAGCTTGCAATGTAGACGTCTTCGCCTCCTCCTCTGCTGCTGAAGTGGGATGCACATGCTCCTGTTTTTCACCAGAACCCTGGATGTCGTCGCCTCTGTTGCTGCTGAACTGGGATGCACACGCCCTTTTTTTCACCAGAATCTCTGGACGTCGTCACTGCTGTACTGGGATGTGCACACCGCCCTTTTTAACACTAGAACCTCTGTGAGTTGAGCGGTGACGACTTACACTCAAATCTTTTTGATCCTCTTACTCTTGATGAAGAAGAATCGCTGCAACTTCGTTTTTCGGAATTGGATCTTTCTATGAATTTACGCCATGAAATTTTGGGTTTGATCAATTCACGCAGATCTGAATCTTGAATCCTTCTGATAGGCAGATCATCATCATCTGAAGAATTGTAACTCCTGTCATGCTGTGATTGGGATTCGATCGTTCCGATTACTATGTCTTTATCAAAGACATCATCATCATCATTCAGTACACACAGAATGGGTTTTTCGGGACGTGTGACTACTTTAATCACTGTAGGAACATCCTTGTTTTTATCATCATTATCATCACTAGTGTTATCATGAACATCAGCGGGTGTTTTCTTCTTTTTTCTGCGTTCAGATTTGACAACGTTTTTTGGAATGCTGTTGATAGTCATTTGGCTTGCATCGACTCCGTAGAGGTGTTTGTTGACATCTAATTCAAAGATGGGTGGAAGCTCACGAGAAGGCGACAAAAATCCGAGACGGTAGAGGCCCCATTCTAAGCACCGTTCTGCGGCATCGTCCTTGTTCAGCAAGAAGAACTCTTGCAGAAACTCACTCCTATCGAGACAGATTTCGCGCACGAACACATACATTTGTTCGTAGCAGATGTAGGGAAGTGCAGGTTCATGGTGTGATGTCACCATGTTACTGATGCACAGGTGAATGTAAATGAATCGGGAGAGCAAATAGGTGATGTCGATACCCATGAGAACGAAGTCGTCTAGATGTAGTTTATGGTTTCCATTTCTGATCATTTGGTTGAGATGATGCAACTTGATCTTGTAATCGTTGTGGGTGAAGTGACTGTTGAGAAACGTAAAGACGTTGTTCCAAAATATCCTGTCATTTCTTGTAATAAAGAGAAAGCAAGGAGATTTCTTTGTTGAGATCTTTTAACGCTGTTTCGTGCTTGCCCAATATGTTTTCTTGTTGTTGCTACTCACTACCTCATGTGATGGTTGAGTCGCTTCAGCGCACTTGTTTTTCACAGCAATGCGTAGTAAACATGAGGGAACCACTAGTATTATGTTGTTCATGATGGTGTTCAGGACAAACATTTCAAAAGGTGTAGCATTGGTAAACAGGTTGGACTGGGTTTTACCACTGTCATCCAGCGCCTTGGTGATTATACCACCGGTCATGGTTTTCGAGTCGACATCAATGATATCTTTATCAAACTGATGATTGATGAAGAGCTGATCCACTGACATGATGGAACCATACAGGTGATTCGCAAGGGGAGTAGATGTTACCGACATCCATGAACGATATTGGCTATGATCGCGTGCCGTAGCGCGTTCAACTGGGCGTCTGTGTTCTCATACATTTTGGTGAAGTTGGGATAGGTGTTACTCTTTCGGTCACCCTTTTGGTGAATGTGTTTGATCCGTGAGTATCTTCGAATTGCTTGCGAAGTGTTTCACCTAAGGCTGTTGCTCCATCTTTAGATATCAAATTTTTGGCAGGTACTGTGATCACCATAGGGGAGGACCGAATTTCTGACATCGAAAATTTGGAGCGTTTTCTAGAAGTGGTCTGTACTGGAATTGATATTTCCACTACTTCGATCTTTCTTTGGGGTGGTTTTGAATCATTGACGGGCATGTCCAGATTGTACGAGTGTAACAACGCTTCATGTAACACTTTGGAGAATAATTGTTGTTGTTGGTTTTTTCCTCTTACTGTCTGACATGGCTTTTTCAGGAGCATGGAGGAAGACTCGCTTATCATGGACATGTATTTCATGAAATTGATGATGGAACAAAAAACTTCTTGAATGACAACATTGACTCCTTTCTGCATAGCCGCATGGATAGTCTCTTGATTTAGGTTCCAATTTTCAGTAAAGGCATGTTGGATGAAGAGCGATCGTAATTTAGGATTGGGGACGTCCATGTTTCGGGTCAGCCACTCCTTGGCGCGGATAACACTCAATGACATTTGACATTTGCTGCAGGTGTTCGATCTTTCGATGTCTGCCATTTGGCGTTTGTTCTTTACGTTGTCTGGGATGTCGTGCAGTTGACAAAATTGTAAATCGATATTAATAGACTTCAGAGTTTCAAAGGTCATCTCACAAATCGTCTGATTAAACCGGTGAACTGGGATGAAATCTTCGCGTATGAACGTATTCAGGATCAGATTTCGAAAATCACAATTTTGCAAATCAAAACTTTTAAGTAAGTTATTCACATTATGACAGAAGTTCATGATACTATCACCTTGGTTGACAGTTGCGGACCTGCATTTTTGCCATTCTATATTCAGTGCTGATTTCATATATGTTTTAAGACCTTCTTTTGAACCTGCATCGACTGCATGTCTGTGCAATTCAGCAATGTGTAGTAGCATTCTCCCATGGAGTAGAGGCGATCATTGGGTGTATCAGCGTATGCCTTGTTATGGATAGCCTTTGTCAACAATTTCTTCATCTCTGCATTTTTTTCTCTTGCAAATCGGTGTGACATTCAACAGATATTTGAACAGGGCTCTGTCACATATGGGTTTTTTTTGAAAACAGAAATATTTTTGGCACTTGATAATAAGATTTGCTGCTGGTATTCCTCCAGTTGTTTTTCGAGTATGTTTCGCAGAGGTTTCTTCTTCGGTTTTTTAGAAGCAAATGCGGTTCCAAGACTGGAAACAATTTTCGCTGCGTCACACATTTTGAAGTCTGAAAAATTAAAAAGAAAAATAATAATCACAATCACTGATCAACAATAAGTGCATGCACTCTTGCTAATGCATATGCGAGAATGTAATGTAAGCTTAAATATTTGTAATCACGCACGCACAACTTTGGGAGAGACCAACAGACGCTATAATTGGGTCATGTACACACAATATCTGGTACGGGTTGGGAACCTACTAAATTAAACATTTGCTTGCACGCTTCTTTTAAACGGATGGTAAACAAAAGGCGGCATCTGTCAGTTTGTTCATCATCTTCGAGGAGGCGCGCGCCGCCGAACGCCGCCGAACACCCCACCCCCATGCCCTCTCTTCTCGTACACCACCCCGCACACACCCGCACACACACACACTTACACAACACAAATGTAGGTAAAGTTGGGTCCGGATTTGGACGGGATTATGACAGATGAATAAATTGTGTAAATTTCAACTGGGATCTGAATTTGGATGTGGGTGGTATATATGGGTTGCATATATTTGAAGTTGATTATCAAGACTGATAAGTTAGTTTTGTCAACAAATGGAATCTATTGAGGAGAAGGAGTCTGAATTTGGACTCGTCACATATACATGTGACGAGTCAGAGTTAGAGTGGGGTCCGGATTTGTACGTGCTGATGTATTACGACTCTGAACCGTTATGAAATGAAGATTGATGTGGACGTGGGTCACGACATATACATGTGACGAGTCAGAGTTAGAGGGGTCCGGATTTGTACGTGCTGATGTAATACGACTCTGAACCGTTATGAAATGAAGATTGATGTCAACAAACGGAGTTTTGGGAATAGGAGTCTGAATTTGGATGTGGTTTGATTTGATATGATAAATTTTTGTGGGTCACGACATATGCATGTGACGAATCAGAATTAGAGTGGGGTCCGGATCTGTACAGGGTCAAGGATGCACATTAACTATTCTTGATTTTGAGTTCGCGGTCTTGCTGCCGAAATAAATGGAACACATTGTCACTAACTAGGATTACTTAAAGCGATTCTGTATAAGATAAGAAATAAAAAAAGGTTTGAAGAAAGTTTGCGTGATATTGTTTCTATTACCTTCAAGACGTCGTCGTCGTAACTAAGCAGCTTGAATACTGAGAATTATAAAAAAAAAGACTATATGATAAGAGAGAAAGATATCTTCATTTGTCATGGGGGGACGGGGGGAAAATCAGGTGCTGCCATGCTATTGTGTCACCACCAGCATGTGCCATGTGTGTCACCACCAGCATGTGGTAGCAACAACAACGGAGCGCACGCTGCCGCGTTAGCGTTGTCAAGAAGCAGCAAGCAAGTCCCTTCCTTCCGCTCTCATTCAGCGTCGTCCCGCTCTCAGAATCGGGTTACTTGCGAGAATAAAGCACATATTCACCCTTCCGCTCTCAACCTTGCATTTACCGCGCGAGATTAAACACATGGTATGGCATTTAGCGTCTCGCTCTTCAACTCGCCTCAGAATCGGGCTACTGGGCAGTAGTGAGGTGAATGTGTCTTTGTCTTCCGAAGCCTGATTCTGAATTTAGTTCATACTGAATGTCATCTAACCTTATGTGAGGTGAATGTGTCTTTGTCTTCCGAAGCCTGATTCTGAATTTAGTTCATACTGAATGTCATCTAACCTTATGTGAGGTGAATGTGTCTTTGTTTTCCGAAGCTTCCGATTCTGAATTTAGTTCATACTGAATGAATGTCGTCTACCTTTGATTAAAGTGAATGTGTGTCTTTGTCTTCCAAAGCTTCCGATTCTGAATTTAGTTCGTACTGAATGTCATCTAACCTTATATGAGGTGAATGTGTGTCTTTGTCTTACGAAGCCTGATTCTGAATTTAGTTCGTACTGAATGAATGTCGTCTACCTTTGATTGAAGTGAATGTGTCTTTGTCTTCCAAAGCTTCCGATTCTGAATTTAGATCGTACTGAATGTCGTCTAACCTTATATGAGGTGAATGTGTGTCTTTGTCTTCCGAAGCTTCCGATTCTGAATTTAGTTCATACTGAATGAATGTCGTCTACCTTTGATTGAAGTGAATGTGTCTTTGTCTTCCAAAGCTTCCGATTCTGAATTTAGTTAGTATAGTGTCAGCGTCCCGCTCTCGGGTTAATGGCCAGTCTAAAACACACATTCACTCTTTCGCTCTATAATTACTGTATACCACAACTTTTGTATACTTGTTTGACGCTCACGGCGTAATAGATTAATCAAATCAAATCAAATCAACCCAGCGTTCAGCGTCCTGCTCGCCTCAGAATCGGGCTACTGGCCAGTCTAAAACACACATTCACTCTTTCGCTCTCAACCCAGCATTCAGCGTCCCGCTCGCCTCAGAATCGGGCTACTGGCGAGTCTAAAACACACATTCACCCTTCCGCTCTCAACCCAGCATTCAGCGTCCCGCTCGCCTCAGAATCGGGCTACTGGAGAGTCTAAAACACATATTCTCCCTTCCGCTCTTAACTGAGCATTCAGCGTCCCGCTCGCCTCAGAATCGGGCTACTGGCCAGTCTAAAACACACATTCACTCTTTCGCTCTCAACCCAGTATTCAGCGTCCCGCTCGCCTCAGAATCGGGCTAGTGGCGAGTCTAAAACACACATTCACCCTTCCGCTCTCAACCCAGCATTCAGCGTCCCGCTCTCGTACATTCTCAACTATAAGAGAAAAAAATTGCTTAGTGTGAATGTAGTGTTTGTTTTCATGATGTGAATGTATATTTTCAGTCTTAACGGGCACCAATTCTACTCGCTTGTGCTGTCCATCTCTTCACTGACGTTGCTCCGCCCCTATCCGTTATCCACGCCCAACCCCGCCCTCTGCCTCGCTTAATTCGTGTTGTTAGTTCTGGTTATTTTTTTCATTTACTCCGCCCACATGACACATGACACATCACTTGTACACCCCCCCTCCCTCCTCCGTGTATACACAACACCTGGTATAAATGGGAAGCACGGACGGCGTCAGTCATTGTTCGGTGTAGAAAGCTAGACACAACTTAATTCAGTTAAACTTTCAATCTGAAACACTATCATGTTTTCAACAACTACTGTCGTCGATGACGCAACTACATTAATACCTTTTGTTGACAAGAAACGAAAAAACCTATTGACGAGAAAATAGTTTCAAAATTTAAAAGATCAGATCTTGAACATCAAACAGCGACATCGGCTGCCCCTGTCCAAGAAAAAGATTGGTGACATACGTCAAACGGTTAACAACGGTGGTGGTAGCAGATACGACGACAGCAGTGACGTAGGCAGCAGTACTTGCAAAAAGACATAGCTGGGTCCTCTGAGAACAACCAAATCATCACCACCATCAACAACCACCGCCCTCGTAATCGACCACCACAACATCATCATCAACGACAACACCACCACTTCTCTCCACTTCCTGTCAACCGTCAGCCTTATCACTATGAGGGTGGATACGACTCTGGATCCAGTAATAATCGTTATTCACATTACAGGTCAACAGAAGCTATCCCAAACACTTCTTACCGTGTTGGTGGTCATCATGCCCTTATGAAGGAGAAGAATTCTACGGTGACGAGGATGTGTACGAATACGAACAACGTCACGAACCCTACATGAGATATCGCCAGCCGCATCACAACCACCCTTCTGCCTATATTCCCTCGTCAACCCCACCACCACCTGGTCCACCCGCTGCTTTCTTCCCACCTCACAGACCTGCACCGTCAATGACACATCACACACTAACGCTTGTTTTAAATAACTGCGGAGATATACACATGTAGCAAACACGTTTGTTCCCATGCCCCGCCCACTCCTTCGTTTCCTCCAGTGGTGCATGGTATTTAACAGTGGCTACGTCACATCCTGTGTGTGTGCGTATGTGCGTGTGTGTGCGTGCGTGCGTTGGTTGGTTTTATACACCTTTACGTGTCTTGGTTTTCGTATTTGATGTAGTTCGCTAAGTTGGTTCTGCGGAACGTCAGATTCTACTTCATAGTTCTACAATATAGTTTATCTTTGACTTTTTCAAACATATTTGAAAAAACCAAGTACGTTTTATTTAACATAAATAGAAATAATTTTACATGAAATGTTTTCTTTTTTTAATTGTAATATGTAAATTAAAAAAAATAGAGAATGGATTAACTTTATTGGATATCTTGATAATAATTGAAATGGATCCGGAGGATGACGCAGAACTTAAAGTTAACTTTGTTGGCCACATCGAGGTAGTAGCTAACCTATTAACTGTTGCTACTCCTTCCTACAGAGATGACACGGCTACCGATAGTATGTGTCATGCGGCTTTGAATCATACCGTGGTTGACACTTCTCTCTCTCAACGAGTCGTTTCTGATTTAGAAATTCTTTACAAAAAAAAATATGAAATAGATTCGCTTTTAAAACATTTCTTAAACATGTCGGAGATTCCCAAATGATGAAGAAGCGAACGTTGTCAGAAGAAAACGATTCAACGCAAAGAGAGAAAACTGTCTTAGCGACAGTAGCCGGAGAAATCGATTTTCATGATCCGTTTGAAAAATTAGATCTTTTTGTCAAGATCATTAATCAAGAAGGTTGTTCTATCGGAGTACAGAGATTATACACCTCAGGTAACAAATCACTGTCAACGATAGCTTTGGTGTGAGTCATAGGAGTAAGGTCATCGAATGCTTGCCATCTTCGTTTATAGTTTTTCCCAAATTTAGGATTGAGATCTTGAGATGATGGTTGTTGTTGGTTTGTAATTGATTCATATTCTTCTACTGATTTGTTAACCACATTGTCAATCATTCTCTGCATGACCTCACAAGTTGCTTGAACACCCAGGTTCCAGTCTGGTATTCCAGTCTTCCAAAGATTCGCCGCTAACAATCCTGCATTTTTCAAATTAGTTATTCCAAACTTGTTAATGTTAACAGAGTCCCCAAAGATGATGAGAGGTGCCGTGTCCAACATGCTGTAAGTGCCCGACCACATACAGCTTAGGATAGTGAAGACTAGAGCGCGGTGGAAAACACAAGGGTAGAGCGTCCAGAGTTTTCAACAACATAGTAACTATGACTTGTCCTAAAATGACACTACTTGCATCTTTGATACCATACTCATGGCGTTGTCTTTCAGTGAGTGCATTGAACACATTTCCACGCAGAGTCATCCTCATGACGCCGTCGGCGTAACCACCTTCGCCTTCACTTGGGGACTGTCTGAAATCATAGTTCTTGTAATCCTTAAAACTATTAAAGTCACTGTAAGCGAACATCGGAGGTTGTAAGAGCATGTGAATATCATCGTTGATGAAAGTCCACATGTTAGTGATGTATCTAGGAACTGTAACCCTATCCTCTCCGTCTTCGTTGTTTCGAATTGGAAGTACACTGCTGGTGAACGGTGTCTCTAACATCAAGGTTTCAGCCAGGTCGATACTGACGGTGTCGGTCAGATTGACGTAAGGATCGGGAATGCTGTCAACGTGAGTGGAGACCAGACCATGCCCATCGTAGTACGTTAGTTGCTTATCATCATCACTTTCCTGGACGACGACATTCTTGAAATGTTTGGCTATAGTCAATGGATGGAAACCGATCATAGTTGCATTGATGTCGGTTGTATTGACTGGTATGTTTGTGTTTGATGTAATAGGAGGATTCACATGGGTAGTTGTTTGCATGACTTCCAATACTTGATAGTTCGTCATCTGTTGATTTTTCTTTACAGCTAAAGCCGTTTCGTTAATTCTCTGTTGTCTCTGCAGGTCGAGTTCTAGACAATGGAAGGTGTCTCTGCATCGCAAGGAAGAAGCGAATGCCTTGTAGATGTGTTCGTAGAACTCATTTTTCAACATTTTCATAAGGGATCTGAATACCTGACAGGATCGCATCAAGCTAAGGTTCTTCCGGGATGTCGCAATGAGGTCGTTCAGAGTCATTTGCTGTTCTTCATCCATGAAACATTTTTGCACATCGTTCTTAAATTGCAAGCGGTCATTCAGACTTAAGACTTTGAGATGAGGAAACAAACTCTTCTGTGAATAGTTTTTTTGGACGAGATCATTTTTAGTTTCAGATTCAACTTGAACGATTCGAGCGAGAATGTTCTGTATCTGCTCATTGGTGAGAAACGGAACGATCTGTTCTACTTCAACACATACTTGTTTCTGGTTATCTGTCTGAAAACTATCATAAGCTCTTTTCATTTCTATAATCATGTCATCTATGTTGATCCCCGTCTTCATGTACCACCCTGATGACACATATCTCTTTCAACAAAAGTTCATACTTGTTCTGACCGCGTTGCATACACATTGGGTGGGCTCAGGAGAGCTTGTGATGCACCCGTCGTACGTATACTTGTGGTTCATGAAATTTTGTACGTATACTCAACTGTCCACTTAAATATCTATTTTAAGCACACACGGACCCTTAAGTATGATAAGTCACTACATAAATATTAAAAGTATATTTGAAAACTTTAATGTAAGAGAAGAACAGCGTGTATCACAACAAACGAACGTCGTTATGGCTATGTGTTTTGGCGAAAACTTTACCTCTTTTGCTGGCTTAAATGATCTGAAAAGAAAACACGAACCACCTATACCCATACCAAGAAAACTATCTAAACATCCACCACCCGAACCTGATGAACCGTAGCCTGATTGTTATGAAAATAGTGATGACGACGACGAAGCCGATACAAATCGCGTTACTTCCAAACATAAGGGTGTTAATCACATACAGGAAATCTCAACACGAGGGTGTAAATACACACAGGAAGCAGGAAGTCCTCCTATCAACTGTGACGTAGTTTGCTATCTGTTAATCACCTTGCACAAACTGTGATGTAGTCTGTCTCCTAATAACACCTGTTCAAATACGAGGGTGTTAATCACAAGGGTGATAATTGCACACATGAATCAATAATATAAGCAATGGTAGTCTCCTAATAACGCCTGATAAAATACGAAGGTATAAATACACAGGAAGTCCTCCTATCAATCAATACTGTGACGTAGTCTGTTATAACACGAGGGTAATAATCACCTGCTAAGGTGTTATTTGCACATGAATCAATAGTAGTGAACCTCCTATCAATATATAGACTACGTCACAGTGTTATTACGTCACTACTATATGTGCAATTAACACCCTCGTGTTTTTGCAGGTGATTATCACCTCGTGTTATTATTAGACTACGTCACAGTATTGTTACATCACTACTATTTTTGCTAGAGACTACGTCACAGTGTTATTATATCACTACTATATGTGTAATTAACACCTCGTGTTTTTGCAGGTGATTATCACCTCGTGTTATTAGACTACGTCACAGTGTTATTACGTCACTACTATATGTGCAATTAACACCCTCGTGTTTTTGCAGGTGATTATTACCCTCGTGTTATTACTAGACTACGTCACAGTATTGTTACACTACTATTTTTGCTAGAGACTACGTCACAATATTGTTACGTCACTACTATATGTGTAATTAACACCTCGTGTTTTTTGCAGGTGATTATCACCTCGTGTTATTATTAGACTACGTCACAGTGTTATTATGTCACTACTATATGTGCAATTAACACCTCGTGTTTTTGCAGGTGATTATCACCCTCGTGTTATTACTAGACTATGTCACAGTATTGTTACATCACTACTATTTTGCAGATAATTTAGAGACTACGTCACAGTATACTTCATTACTATATGTGCAATTAACACCCTCGTGATTTTGCAGGTGATTATCACCCTCATGATATTACTAGACTACGTCACAGTATTGTTACATCACTACTATTTTGCAGAATCTAGAGACTACGTCACAATATTGTTACGTCACTATTATATGTGCAATTAACACCTCGTGATTTTGCAGGTGATTATCACCCTCATGATATTACTAGACTACGTCACAGTATTGTTACATCACTACTATTTTTGCAGAATCTAGAGACTACGTCACAATATTGTTACGTCACTATTATATGTGCAATTAACACCCTCGTGATTTTGCAGGTGATTATCACCTCATGATATTACTAGACTACGTCACAGTATTGTTACATCACTACTATTTTGCAGAATCTAGAGACTACGTCACAATATTGTTACGTCACTATTATATGTGCAATTAACACCCTCGTGATTTTGCAGGGATTATCACCTCATGATATTATCGGATCTAGAAAGAGCCGAAGAGGAAGAACGGGGGCAGCGTGTTATCTTACACTCATCTGTTTCTCTCTCTCCATCCTCATCAGATAGTGAAGAAAAGTACGAACTTTATATTCTCGGTTCGAGGATTAAAATCGATGCAAATAATGGTCCTATAACACGTTCCAGGAATCTAATGTAATTAAAATAAATGTTAAATCAATAATTTACCCTGTCAAGTGTGTGTGTATATAATATAAAAAAAATTATAAGTCGCATGATTCATGTGTCTGTGTATATATAATAAAAGTTATAGGTAGCATGATAAAATAAAATAATTGATAGCAGAAGGAGACTACGTCATCTGCACGTTGCTTCCTGTGTGTCTTTAACACCCATCTACTGTGTACCCATCTATGAAGTAATAAAAGACATTGACCTGTATTGAGTAAAAAAAATAAAATGATTGATAGGAGAAGGAAAACAATATTTGCCTGTGTGATTTAGCATGTATTATAACATAACTAACTGTGTGTATTGATAAGAGTATTGATTTACCACCCTTGTGATTTGTGATAATAGAAGAGACTGATTGACAGGAGAAGACTACGTCACTAATAATTGCGCGCTGCTCCCTGTGATGTGTTGTTAATAAGAGACTGATTGATAGGAGAAGGAGACAACACCCTATGATTTAGCATTTGTTAAGACTGATTGATAGAAGGAGACTACGTCACCAATAATCGCGTGTAATTGATTCCTGTGTGTCTTAACACCCCTGTGATTGATAGGAGAGACAACACCAATTCGCGCGTTATTTGTTTAACACCCCTGTAATTTAGCATGTGTAGATAAGAGGGAGGAGACGTCACCAATTCGCGTGTTGCTTCCTGTGTCTTTAACTTCCTGTAATTTAGCATGTGTCGATGTAACACCCTTGTAATTTAGCATGTGTCAATAAGAGGGAGGAGAAGGAGACTACTACGTCACCAATTCGCGCGTTACTTCCTGTGTGTCTTTAACACCCCTAACACCCTTGTAATTTAGCATGTGTCAATAAGAGGGAGGAGAAGGAGACTACTACGTCACCAATTCGCGCGTTACTTCCTGTGTGTCTTTAACACCCCTAACACCCTTGTAATTTAGCATGTGTCAATAAGAGGGAGGAGAAGGAGACTACGTCACCAATTCGCGCGTTACTTCCTGTGTCTTTACCCCTGTAATTTAGCATGTGTCAATAAGAGGGAGGAGAAGGAGACTACGTCACCAATTCGCGCGTTGTTTCCTGTATGTCTTTACCACCCTTGTGATTTAGCATGTGTTAATAAGAGATACTGATTGATAGGAGGAGACTAACGTCACCAATTCGCGTTGTGATTTAGCATGTGTTAATAAGAGATGCTGATTGATAGGAGGAGACTAACGTCACGAATTCGCGCGTTGCTTCCTGTATATCTTTACCACCCACAAATTCGCGTGTTGCTTCCTGTGTCTTTAACACCCTTGTAATTTAGCATGTCTCAATAAGAGGGAGGAGAAGGAGACTACGTCACCAATTCGCGTTACTTCCTGTGTGTCTTTAACACCCCTGTTATTTAGCATGTGTCAATAAGAGGGAGGAGGAGGAGACTACGTCACCAATTCGCGCGTTGCTTAATGTGTGTCTTTAAAAATCGCGCGTTGCTTCCTCACCAATTCGCGTGTTACTTCCTGTGTGTCTTTAACACCCCTGTAATTTAGCATGTGTCAATAAGAGGGAGGAGAAGGAGACTACGTCACCAATTCGCGCGTTGTTTCCTGTGTGTCTTACCACCCTTTGTGATTTAGCATGTTTTAATAAAAGGAGAGAAGAAGACTACGTCACCAATTCGCGCGTTTGTTCGTTGAGTCCTCTTACCACCCTTGTAATTTAGCACGTGTCAATAAGAGGGAGGAGAAGGAGACTACGTCACCAATTCGCGCGTTACTTCCTGTGTGTCTTTAACACCCCTGTAATTTAGCATGTGTCAAAAAGAGGGAGGAGAAGGAGACTCGTCACCAATTCGCGCGTTACATCCTGTGTGTCTTTAACACCCTGTAATTTAGCATGTGTCAATAAGAGGAGGAGAAGGAGACTACGTCACCACCTGCGCGTTGGCGCGTTGCTTCCTGTTACCACCCTTGTGATTTAGCATGTGTTAATAGGAAGACTACGTCACCAATTCGCGCGTTACTTCCTGTGTGTCTTTACCAATTTGTGATTTAGCATGTGTTAATAAGATACTATGTCACCAATTCGCGTTGCTTCCTGTGTGTCTTTACCACCTGATTTAGCATGTGTTGATAAGAGATACTACGTCACCATTAGTAGTACGGTGTGGGTGTGTGTGGGTGTGGGTGTGGTCTCTGCTAAACTGGGTCCAGATTTATCTGATATATTTGCATTTATATACATTGTTGAAATTATTGCGGAACCAAACTGGGGGTGTGGGGTGGGTGGTGGTCGGCGGTGGCGGCGGCTTAGTAGTAGTAGTAGGAGGCTTAAGGCGGTGTGAGTGAGTGAGTCACCACCTAAACCACCACCACCACCTAACCTAACCTAAACCACCACCACTAATTTAAACCACCACCATAGCTGTCACAACCACTCTCTCCCATTCTCGTGGCAAAATTAATTTCGGACGGATTACGAATCACAATATGTCATGACCCCCTGCAGATCTGGACCCCACTTGGAAAACAAGAGGGAGGGGTGGGTGGGGTATGGCTCAAACTAGGAGGAGGAGGAGGAGGGAGGCTACAGATTAGCAGCAGTGGGGTGGGGTGTTGTGGTGGGCTCCAGATTATGCAGGGTGGGATGGGGTGGTGAATTAGGGTCTTCATGACATCATATAGGGGTAGATTGGCAACGTGGGGTCCAGATCTGCAGGGGGGTCATGACATATGGGGGTAGAATGGCAAAGTGGGGTCCAGATTTAAATAAAACTCCGTCTATAAACGAAGACAATGGTAACCTGAATAAATAGGTTCTTACCCAGCGGTGGAGTTACTCACAATCTTGGTAGATGACACTAGCAGAAGGAAAGACATGGGAAAACTCATGAAGTATGTTGACTCTGTATCTTGGATTTTAAAAAATATGATATCGGTTCATAACTTAATGCATTCTTTGTGGTTTCGTTATTGGAAATGATGAAATCTAAATTTAAAGTATCATCTGTTGGTAAAGGTAATCATGTTTTACCAAAGAATAATTTCTATTCTAGCTTCAATGAAAGAATTAGTTATGTGTTCTTGCGAAAAATAGAGTGGCTTTCTACCAAGTGCAGACGCTCGGATGTCCGTACAGGCGAAAGCTACTAACCGTTAATTCCAATGCGTTGGAGCGATGTGTATATTGTAACAAGGTTGGACAGAACGTCACCCATCACCGGTAGATTTAACAATCATTTGAATAAACGCTACAGAGTGAAATTTCAAAATATAATTATTGAATTATTGAAGAGGAGATTAAATGACAACAATGTCAAGGACCTTTTTATTGCGCGAAGTAAAAATACCAAACGCCAAAAAATGAAATCGAGTCTAGGCGGCGCTCAAACTGAAACAGAGAATGACGAAGAGAGTCCAACAAATGTCTTAACTTTAGCTTACGACAGAGCAAAGAACAATCAAGTATTGAGTCAAGGATCGAATCCGAAATACGAGACTTGTTATGACAGGCATACCGAAATCAACGATCCGGACAAGAAGATATGGAGACAATTAAAAGAACGCAACTTGGTCCAAGAACATGTCATGAGACATTACCAGAATGTAAATCGTTGTCTGTTGGCTTCAAACGAGGGCGCGTTAAATTCAGAAATAAGAACGGGCAAGATTATTTTCTCTCAGACGGCTCAAAAAATCAATTTAGAACATTACACACCCGTCCTCTTTTTCGATACGTTCATGAGATCGTGCGAGTCCATTGCACCCAGTAACAAACTTTCAGAGTCTTACAGTGTCTTCCTCGAATTAATTCCGAACATCACAATGAGAGTACCTAGACGGATCGAACGTTACTAAGGAGAAATTGAATACATGGCCCGCGTTAACGCATCAGCTATCAGCAACTACACTCGCGGCTTCATCATATCTTATATGATCGGACGGTTGTTTAACTGCGCTTATTTAACCTCTCAACTCTATCAACAGCGGTTTGCAGAATCTGTGATTTATAAATCTCCTTTTTTTATAACCAAAGAGTTAAACAAAGAAGAAATAACTCTATCTTATTCGAAAATTAAACTCTTCATCAACAAAAACAACACTAACAACGCCGCCGCCGCGTCTGTACCATCCAAGAGCATGCAAATGCATTACCCGTCAACGTATGTGAGCTCCCTGCCTGCTCCGTCCAGCGCTAGAGAAGCAATTGTTAAAGCTAACGAGTACTCGCCTTCTAATCTCAAGAACGACAAACTAGCGGTAATTCTTATGAGAACTCCCATCGCAGAACAAGCGTTGATGGCCCTGTAGCTGTATGGTTAGCTGTGAATGTCTCTACACTAACTTCAGAATATAAACTTTGCATGGGTATATGTACATCGATAGTACAAAGTGGGGTCCAAATCTTCATGGGGGTGCATACAGATTATAAACTTAATTGAGATGAATGTGTGTCTGTGCACTACGGAGCGTCCAATTTCTATCTTTGTCGCGACAAACTACCTAAATTCGAGAATATAACTTTACAGATTCTACTTTCTCCTCTCTAATAATTTCTATACCTTCCTCAGAAAAACTCAATTTTAGATTAACGCTTAGGAGACTGCTGCGAAGCGAAATCGTCAAATATCGGACCCCACTCTAGCTGTGTTGATCATGAGGACAATGTTCGTGATTATACACTCGCATGGTTCACCGTTGATAAAGAAGTTGAAAAGGATTGTCGTTGTGTCAAAGGAGTATTTAGTCTCTTATTGGAACATGGATTTAGTTTGAGAATTGAATTGAACCATTTATCGGAAGATTTCAAAAATCAATTTTTAGACCTGAATACAAACGCTTCATTTTTTTTTATTATTCTGCAAATATAAGAGCCGATTCCAAAATCGTGTACGATGTTCAAGAATTTGACAATTTTGACAGGAGATGTATTAAAAATCTGACCGCTCCACCGATGTATTCTAACTGGTACATTACAAACGCTGAACGTCACATGAAATTCATGAATTCATCTTTAATGTTTTATCCTTTGTATGACACACACAATTACAACACACTTCAACAAGTTTCACGTGTGTTGAGTCGTGACCGCATCACCAATCTCATCTGTGTTAATGTCTACAATCATTCTACTGTTATTAATTTCTTTTTTAACTGGCATATGTATGTTAACATTGTACCTATTTCATCCGAAAGGATTGAATCTGAACTGAATGTTATTACCATCAACAGGACTGTCTATGTCAAAGAAGAATTAAAGGCTGAGTCAGCGTTTATTCTATCTTGGCATTTTTCATTGTTATTTGTTTACTGGTTTATGTTACTTCTATTGTCTTTGTAGTATTTAGAACTACATGAAGATTGTTATCACGGAATCGTACTTTTTGAATCATTGACGGGCATGTCCAGATTGTACGAGTGTAACAACGCTTCATGTAACACTTTGGAGAATAATTGTTGTTGTTGGTTTTTCCTCTTACTGTCTGACATGGCTTTTTCAGGAGCATGGAGGAAGACTCGCTTATCATGGACATGTATTTCATGAAATTGATGATGGAACAAAAAACTTCTTGAATGACAACATTGACTCCTTTCTGCATAGCCGCATGGATAGTCTCTTGATTTAGGTTCCAATTTTCAGTAAAGGCATGTTGGATGAAGAGCGATCGTAATTTAGGATTGGGGACGTCCATGTTTCGGGTCAGCCACCCTTGGCGCGGATAACACTCAATGACATTTGACATTTGCTGCAGGTGTTCGATCTTTCGATGTCTGCCATTTGGCGTTTGTTCTTTACGTTGTCTGGGATGTCGTGCAGTTGACAAAATTGTAAATCGATATTAATAGACTTCAGAGTTTCAAAGGTCATCTCACAAATCGTCTGATTAAACCGGTGAACTGGGATGAAATCTTCGCGTATGAACGTATTCAAGATCAGATTTCGAAAATCACAATTTTGCAAATCAAAACTTTTAAGTAAGTTATTCACATTATGACAGAAGTTCATGATACTATCACCTTGGTTGACAGTTGCGGACTTGCATTTTTGCCATTCTATATTCAGTGCTGATTTCATGGATGTTTTAAGACCTTCTTTGGAACCTGCATCGACTGAAATGAAAAAAAAATCAGGTTTAGTAACTTAAAATCTTTAAACAAATCAACAAGATAAATACAAAAAAATCATATCAATAACAAAAAAATGTTAAAAAACTTACGCATGTCTGTGCAATTCAGCAATGTGTAGTAGCATTCTCCCATGGAGTAGAGGCGATCATTGGGTGTATCAGCGTATGCCTTGTTATGGATATTGTGACGTAAGGAATGCGGACCGAGTCGTGAGCGCTGAGACTTAGGTGTGTTAAACATAATTAGCTGTTTAACAGACGTGTGATTACTTGGCAATTCTTCTGTCAAGATACAGAAGGACGGTGTAATAATTTTTCAATCTAGTTAAAAGAATAATTATAATAACGATGAACGATTCGTCGATTTTGATATTGTTAATGGTCTTCGTAGCCATAAGCGTTACGTTAGTGGCTGTGTATCAGAATCGTTTGTTACATCGCGAACCCTTAATTGCAGAACAGGACGCAGACGTTAGTGAAATAGACGACGGATTGCTTTAGCAGCAGCACCGCAGGCAGCGATGGCTACTCTCTCTGACACCGTGAAGCAAAGAATTGAAGCCTTAGTTGACAAGAGGTTGGTTACACTTCAGAAAGAAATTCCGAATCAACCATTGACTTTGTACTTGTTATACGATTATTTGAAAAGATACATTGTTAGTAAAAATCTTGATACGTTTTATAACTTGTTTGAATAAATCTATGTTGGCTTTCTCAGATCAAGTGTTCAATTCAGAATCTTTAAAAACTAAGATTAGTGAAATCATTAAAGTCAACTTAACCGAAACTGTGAGGAATCAACTGGCACGTATCGTGTCGAATGTCAACGAAGATATTATATTTGATTTAACAGTCGATGTTAAACAATTAATCGATGATCATCAATTGCTCAGTGAGAGTAATATGAACACACTTCTTCAAGAATCCTCTTTGCAGAACAAACGACTTCACAAACAAAACCGGTTAAGTCTATTAAATTTTTATTTCGATGATAATACGCAAACTACCTATGTTAACACAAACATACCTCAACAGCACGGAGCCTTACCGATCCAATTAATTGATAATACTTTTTCAGAAAATTATATAGTGCCTAATGTCTTTTTGTATATTTGGATCGACAAAATATCTACTGGTGCCAATATAATTAATTTTAAAATTCGTTTTAAAAACACTGCAAACTTTAAAGTGTATGTTTCCATGTTTTCAACACGTAGTGACAACAGTGATGCAACATACATTTTTCCAGCCATCCATGAGCTTATGAGTGTAGCAGACAGTCAAGGCGAAGGCGTCTTTTTGGTTCAAGTTAATACAGAACAAACTCCTCAGGCTGTTCAATCGGTAGAATCAAAAACATTTTTCACCATGCTCGCCTACACTGAAGAAAACCTGTAAAAGTAAAATTATAAAAAAAATAAGGTTGGAATAAATATAACATTGTATGAATGTCTTTTTACTAATTTGCAACCTACAGAGTTAGTTAGTTAACGTACCTTAGTACTGAAAAGATGATTCATATTATCATTTTGATCTCTGACGGTGTTTGAATATATTTTAAAGTTCGTAACTTGCGGTTGATCATTTTCCTGTTCTCTTCCAAAGTACAAAGTATTCGATATGGATTGAAGTAGCACAGGATTGTCGTTCAACAGTTTGATAACACCATGTCGTTTAATTTCGTTACTGGTCGTTAGAGTCATAGGTGCAATTCCATCGACGTTTCGACGTTGAGTGGCATCTATACTTTCGAAGCCTTGAACTGTGGTATCAATCACCCTCTTCAGCTTGTCGCCACTTACATTATAAGCCTGTGATCTAAATATCGATTCGCTATTAGTGATCAACTGATCCGCTTTGTTGAATCGTAAATTACCATGTTCGGGTAAAACCTTACCTTGTTTGTTCGGAAGAACAACCTGTTCTTCTAGGGATCTACGTAAGATATCAACGTCAATATTCCTCATGGAGTAGAGTCCGTTAAGACCGTCTTGAACACCACTTGAAATGGCTCCGAGCACCCCAAAGAATTCATATCGATGAGGAGAAACCAATGCATGAGTGGGGTCTCCCCCGTACCCTCTACTGATTAGGTCGCTACCTGCCACTACTCTCGCTACTTCGTCCCTGATAAAGTTCTGAGCCTTGTTGATGGTGTCGATGTGAGAGCGCAGGGTTTGCACCATGGAGGTGACGTTGCTTTGTTTTTGATTAGATGGATTATTAGAAAGAATATGTTTAAACACAGTTGCAGTTTTTCTAAATACTCCCAGGAGTTCCATTAGTTTATCCCAAGCTTCCTTTAGTGGTTTCAACTCTGAGTTTAGGAATTGATCACCCACCGCTCTCAAAGCACTCTCGCTGATGATACCTTCTCCGAATTTATCATTGTTATTACCGCCATTGTCGCTACTGCCTTGGACAACTCCTGCGGTTTTCTGACGCTTGAGCATCGCCATCAACTCACCCTCGCTTGTAATAGGGTAACCATTGATGGAAGCCGCACCCAGAGGATTTTTCATTATGAAATCGGGGAGCAGTCTACCTTGTAAGATTGTATTTCAATTCTGACGTACGTCGTACGTAACCCCACAAACCGTTCTCTTTTTCATTACAGAGAGAATTAGTACTGTAGTAAGGAAACATGTTAGCGAGGTTAGTGTGTCCCAGTTGAGCCACATCCATAGCGGAAGATAATTTGGCGTAAACTTCTTTGGAACCTTTCGAAAGAGTCTTGATGGCTTCTAGGGCCCATGTCGCTCCTGTAATACGACCTAGATGAGTACGTGTGCGGACATTCATGAGTCGGTGCTGACAAGCGGCCTGTTTACGATCCTGCTGAGACGTCATCTTAAGAAAATTTAACTGGTCTTTTTCAGTGGGTATACGAGCTCCATTTCGGTGAATGGTATCGGTCGTGCAATCTAATCTGTTGACGATCTTAGAATCACCCAAGACTCCAAAGTTAGTGAGATCGTTCAACAATAATTGATTACAAAGAACTTCACTCAACCAACTATTTCGAGGATTAATAGCAGAGTCTGTCCATTGAAGCCCTAATACACGAATCTTGATCCACACGGCCAAAATGGCCATGTCGCCTACACTCATAGCTCTGTCATTGTTTTGATCGTCTTGTATGAGTGTGAACACCAATCGCATGGGTGAGGCCATGAAATAATCCAATGTGTCCCTGCATAAGTCATGATCTGCTCCATCACCTAAGTTAGATGATGTTGCAACATCATCTTCACCGCCGCCGCGAACGTTCGCTGCATCATCTTCACCGCCGCTGCGAACGTTCGCTGCATCAGTAGTAGCAGCACGCTGCTCGCTTTTTTCTCCGTAACCCTCACCCACACCCACTTTCAGGTAATGCTCCACACTCTGCTCCTCCGAAATTTGGAGGTGAAGTTGTAAAACCACCACTTTTTGACTTTGTTCCAAACCCCGACTTATTATCCTGTGACATTATTGTTGTTGCTGTTCTTACAGGTTCGGATGATTCTTCTTGAAAATCCATAAGATCGTTAGTAGTTCCAGATTTAGTATCAGCCATGTTCAGAGTTCTGTTAAGAGACCAGAAGACAGAGAGGATATGATGACTCTGCTGTATCCGCGGCGGTTTAAATAGGATCTAGACTGCTGCTGGTGGCGGTGCCTAGCGGTGGTGACGTATTAGATGCTCAGAACATCGATACACGAGTGAATAACTTATATCCGTTGTGTCCAACTACAATTTTGTACATACCAATAGGTACATGCAATAAATTATTTATAAGTGGTTTGGAATCGTCACAGTAGATTGGTCCAGTTTCAATATAAGAAACAACCGTTGGATTATTAGTCACAAATTCACGCGTTTCGCGTTCTACAATCTTCCAGTTTATATTGTTGTGTATCTGCGGTTGAGGTACTACATTACAAATCTGAAAAGTGGCGAGTCTTTCACTTGCTAGCAAAAAGTCAGCCACTGGAGCTAGATGTCCTTTGACGAGTTTATCTGACTTCGACAAAATATCTACTGGTGCCAATATAATTAATTTTAAAATTCGTTTTAAAAACACTGCAAACTTTAAAGTGTATGTTTCCATGTTTTCAACACGTAGTGACAACAGTGATGCAACATACATTTTTCCAGCCAGCCATGAGCTTATGAGTGTAGCAGACAGTCAAGGCGAAGGCGTCTTTTTGGTTCAAGTTAATTACCGGATTTAACGTTGTAAGCCAAGGCGTACCCTGCCCTCGACCCCGTAAAACTATTTGGCGAGAAGTCCCTCTTCGAACTCAAACGGTATCGTTTGAACGAGATGTCAATTATATTCGCAATAACGTTACTATTGTTCTTGGTCTGGATGGCCGGAACGATTTTTTCGATTCACTCTAATTTTTTAGATACTAGAATCAACACCGGTTTGGACATACTGGCACAGTTGGGTTGTCCGCTTTCGTTATCTGACTCCGATAAATTTAAGGTCAACGAAGTTTTAAGAAAGACTCTGAGCACTGTATCTAAATTTGACGTGATTTCCAAACAAGCTCAACGTCTTGACCAATCTCCAAAATCGAATCCGACTAATAAGTTCGAAGAAGTGATTTCGAAGATCCCAATAATCGGAAATGGTCTTTCTAGTGCAAAAAAAATACATTCAAAGCACTTTCTAAGTAACATCGAAAAAAGGTTTAACACAATTCTAATACTCGGCAGTGACGATTACTTTAAACACCATTCAAATTTAAACGGCGGATGCGGGGACGAGCTGATTCGATTCCTCACGAGTGTGCTCGGTTCTAAGCACATGACTGACAAAGCTTTACGTGCCTTACTGGAAGCATCCCGCCAGATGAACGTCACGAACACGACCTCTCAAAAAATGTTGTTTTCTCCAGTCAATATATCCAATGAAAAACCAAAAGCGAGAAAGATATGTATAGTTGACAACGAGCTTATGTTGCGGAAGGGTGAGTGCAATCGCGAACTATGCACCCTGAGGGAAGCTTCTTCAACGCGATGTTCATCGAAAAGTATTTCGAAACGATTCGACTTGTTCATTGCCTCTCAAGGTGTATGTCTGCACACCTGTGTCAAAATGATAGCCTCAAGTTCCGTCTTCGGAGAAGAGAACATCAACCTCTCCATTCACTGTTTTTTAAGTAACACATCCGTCGTCAAACATCGCAAGTGGGAATTCGCTAACAAACTACATTCCGTGTTCCAACCTGGTCTAGAGTGTATCACTATACACTAATCCGACATGATGAAATTCCATATCTCTCCGTTGAGCTGAACGTCGATAGTCGGAGAAAGTATTTCTTTGCAGTATTTACTTTTCATCATTACAATAGCACAATCATCTGAATCATATGAAGTCAAAATGTTGACGTATGGAGTTGGATCGCGCTTGACTGTGGACTGATATGACTTAGCGAACGAAGGGTCGAGCGGTTTGTAGACATTGAGATTCTTAAAATCTTCATGCACGTGATCCATAGCGTTGGTGGCTGCTGCTGTTGCTGTTGGATCTAAAAGAGAAGATGATTGAGGACGTAGCTTTGATACTCGTCGTTATAGTTTTAACGATTCAAATTTTTACAATAGCAACCTTATCTATTTATCTAACTTATGACATTTATCGCAAGGCTAATAACGAATCTCATGTTCGCCTGGCCAAGAGTCTCCACGACTCGGATGTACAATATGCCGTCGGTGTGCTGCCCGTTCACGTCCGTCAGTTCAGGAAAGATTACGTCCGACCAGACTCGATCCAAACCAATCCAACAAACCCCACCGTTAATCAACAAAGCCCACTGCCGTCGTCGTCGCGAAGCGACCTACAGCGGTGTTTGAGCAGGGACTTAACCAACAGTTGAAAGAGAAACTAGCCAATGACAGTTATATCATTACGTCTGTGATCGTGTCAAAATTCGCTAAATTATATTCGCCTCTTCATGCCAAATCAACTTGGGATCTACAACAGCTGAACAATAGCCTGTCAGTTCCTCCCTCCTTAGTGACGCTTCCACAGGACAGCACCGGCACAGCGCTGGTTTTACCCACCGGACATGTTATTAACAAAGCTAGAGGAATGAACGAGTCCGACAGGGCGACGTTCTTACCTTTGAAATACACACCAGAATGTAGCGAGGCTCCTCTTGCATCGCGCATCAATCTGTACGGCTACGGTAACTCTGTGGAGAATGAAAGAGCGTTTAGGGAACAGAATACCGAACTTCATCTGTGTCCGTGTCCAAATCACAAGGCTAATTTAAAACTACCTAATCCAGAAAGTTATTCATCTGATCCAACACAAGCTGTTTTGTCCATCAAGAAGAAGAGACTCCTGTTACCCGGACCCGGTACAGGCCCCATCGCCTCGTCTCCAGTGAACATAGAGAGACGTGTGCCCGATTCCAGCGAACACTATGTTGTCAGTGGTGGAGTTGGCGAAGCTGAAGCGGTTCATGATTCCGTACAGAGTGTGGCTGCTTATGGTAAGTCACTCGTCAATCTACCCGACGAGACACTCACTCTTGCGCTGAATTGTACCTGCACCGATCGTCAAGACGGGGTATATCCCGTCGGAGCGCGAAGCGATAGTGCCTCTGAAGTCGTTAAAAACCCTAACGAGATCCTCTACCGAGACGTTGGGAAGTGGTTTAACACACATCCTCTAGACGCTATAGAATTCAGTCTCGAAAATGTTTCGGATTCATGGTTAGCATCAGGTAAACCAATTTCATCCCTGACTTGCAAAGGAGAGCGAATCGTGAACGTCTCCTAGTCGTGAGAAATGAAGAACGAAGAGGTTCAATTAATCTATGTGGTGGTCAATACGGACATCTTTTACATGGACAATTATGATCTAATTGTTTGTCACCGTTTGTTCTGGAAATTGAAACCTCTTAAGAAACAATTCAAGCGCTTCAAGATTTGTTTAATAGGTTTTGCAACTAAAAATGAAAAAGAAGCGGTAGAGATAAAATTAATCAGATTAATAGGAATACTTAATTATTTGATTAGACGTAACACTTTTTTACAATGCTCTAGTCACATTCTATTAAACAAAGATAGGGGAGGTAAGCCATTTGACGCAACAACACCTCCACCTGAAACACTTGAAGGACCTTTATTATTTTTGTCAGATCGGAAATGTCTGAAGCAGTTATTTTTAAACAGAGAGTCTTGGTGGGGTTCGACTAGCGGACGCTTCGGCAAAGTACAGATCCTCACTTAATAGAGAAAAATGATTGATCATTATACACTTCGCGATGCTGCGTTTTACAGTATGTGCCTATCCATTTATCATAACAGTCTACGCAACAAGAGTGAACCTATACACGTCGAATTTGGTTACGGAGGAGCCAGATTACTAGACTGTAGATGGTTGGGTCCTCTGACGTTTGACACGTTGTGTGATAGCATACACAACTGTATGATCCGTCATCGAAAAATAAGTTTTGTTGGAGCGAGCGCTGGTAATATTATCGCTGCTACACTGGCGATTTTATTGCAATGTCGTTTCAAGTGTTGCGGATTGGATAGTAGTGAAAAAGACGTCGATTTAGGATAGATAAGTCAATGTTCGAACATTACACCGATTTGATTCTTCCCGACTACGACACCTGTGTGTGCAGCGCCGCTCGAAGAATTTTTGACTTCCTCTTTGAATTGTGTGTGTTACAAGAACACCCCGTGTACAGAGACAATAGCAAAGTCAACAATCTAGAAACCCTGTCCAAAATATTCTCGGGGACAGAAACTGTTGAAAATTTTTTATTCGAACTTTCACCTGATAGTATGAGTGCAGCTACTTTCTCCCAGATGTATGTGCATGAGACGGTACAATATCTAGCTGTCTTGTACCGAGTTCTCAACAACTTGCAGGGTATTCTCAACTTGGCTTATATGCTCTGTCGTCAGTTGATCATGAATTGTATTGTTCTCTATCCAAATGAGGAAGAGGAGGCGTTAGGTAACTTGGAAGACTTTCTATCGATACAATACGGATCCAAGTCCTTAAAAAATGACAGCTTTGTTTTCACAGAAATTATTCATCATCAATTACTCGCTCGAATCATGGTCGAACCGTCTTTGATGACTTTAGATCTCATTAACACGGATGCAGAAGAAATGAACATACTAGTAGACGGACTGGCGAGTAGCGTTGACATCCGAAGAATCATCATGCCGTATATTCTTAACTTCTTTGTCAAGTGGAAACAAAAACGCTTAAAATTGAGAACCAATGTACAAATCGGTATAATCAGGACATGGCGATGGGATGGTCGCGTTCCTACTTTTGAATATTTCAATTCATTTTACATGGAAAGAATTTTAATGCATCAAAAGAATATGGATATACTGACTAACACAACCGGTAAACTGCCCAATTTTGAAGATGTGAAACAATCGAACGCGAGATGAGTCAACTTTGTGTTCGAGTTGTCACCTATGAGCAAACACTTTTTTGCTCTAGATGACGTCAGTGGTGTATTCGAAGCGTGCACGCCAGGACTGACCACCATACAGCGTAAGGCAGCGTACGAGCAACATCAAGATGACAACAAATCAATTACGGTTGTTCACGACACTCCATTTCTGAGTTAACACAGTTATGGAAGATTGCTATTCCATTCTTCGAAATATAAATTACACGCTATTTCGCAATACTTGTGTTAAAGAAATACAGACTGCAAAATGTGTCGTCGACGACTACAGAAACCTTATCTCTGCTATAAGATCCAACATCACACAAGCTAGTGTTATTCTAAAGATAGAACAGGAAGATACATGGGGTGGTTTCTTCAAAACAATAGATCCATGTAAAGAAGTGTTGACACTCCTTTCAAACTGCGAGTAGGCAGGTGTCGTCAGGCTGCGGATGCTATTATAAAAGATGCTTGCACACGCTGTGGTCCCGCCACTCAAGCTACAACCGCTACTACGACGTACGGATGCGATCTTCCAGTTAACATTGCAGACGCAAAGCGTTGGACCTCTGTCTGTGACGAGCGCACTCGAGCAAGTCGGTCGTTACCAACACTCAAGATTCATTCCTCACGCTTCAGGTCAACGTTTATGTTGGTCCGAGACTCAAGAAACATGAACTTCCAAGACGTGTTGTTTACTCAACTTTGTGAATACCTACACCTTCAACGATCATAAATTTATTAAAGGAGTAAAGATAATTATCGGTGACGAGTTCGACGTTATCAATCAACAACTGTTTATGTTTCTTATCATTTAGAAGTACAACAGAATAAGATGTCTCACCCGCCCAAACATCTCAAAGCCAACATGACCGACGACGCCAATCTTACAAGTCATCAGCATGGCGAAGGTTCCAAGACTAAAAATGTTAATTTACAACTGGCAAAAAATTTGTTGTACACACATTGCGAGACGTTAGATCAAGACAATAAAAGAAACAAGTATAAGAAATCTAACTTATGCAGTAAATGCGAAAAAGTATTAGAATTGGCATATTTTAAAAGTTATCATAAGAAAGTAGAGCAAGTAGCAGCAGCAGCAGCAGCAGCAGCGGCGGCGTCATCTTCAACAGCAGCAGCTTCTTCAGAAACGACAACCAATGAGGTTACTGTTAAAACATCTGAAGAACAAAATGAAGAAAGTGTTGACAAAGAAAATGATGTTGACGATAACGAAGATGAATTGGACACTAGCGAAGATGAATTGGACAGTAGCGAAGATGAAAGCGAAGAAGACGCTAACGCTAAGTTATCTGATGATGAACGCGCTTCCTTACTGAAATTGTTTCAAAGTCACTGGCCCATGTTTTTCAATATGTCGAGAGTAGATACCATCATTACGGAAGTATTCAACAACAATGGTATGATAGAAGGAGAGAAGGTTGACGTTTTCCACACGCTTCCGCTTCACATCAGCAAATTTTTGGATCGGGTTGATGATCAACCTCCTCAGCTAACCCAATGCTTGCTGGGAAATCTACACGTCTTCACCCGGTGTACTGGTTTGGTGTACGACAACGAGAAGCAATCCCATGAAGTTCAATTGTCTGATCACAGTGGAGTTACTCTATCAACTCTGCTAGCCGACGCCATAGGTGAAAGCGACTGCACATGCTTTAGAAGTTTATCTGAAAATGGAAATTGGACAAGATTTTCTTTAGTTGTTACTGTTTCTTCGTCTTCCTCTTTAGGACATAACGAAAAATTGGGATCTATCGAATTCAGAATGGGGTTACATAGAATTTGGTGGCGGTATCTCTTTTCGAGATTCTCAATATCCTCGGCGATTAACTTCGCGCTGCTCACGTCCGTTACACTAGCACATTCTGTGAACTTACGGACTGTCAATTCAGTACTGATGGCTCTCTTGACGAGATTGCGAATGGCGATCGGTGGTTGTACAACAGAGGTAGAGCTCTCACCTGTACCGAACGCCAGTTTAACAAGATGTTGGCAATGAAGATGTTTAGTATGTTCTAACAAAAGTTTAACTTGGATAGAGTAGGCATATTGCTTCAGTATGTCTAACGATTCACCGTTACCGTGGTCTGTGATTGCCGTTTCCACTTCGTCTATTAATTTCAAAGAACATTGGTTAGTTGATACGTCTTCAGATTGCTCTAAACCATTTTCATCCTCTGAAGAGTCTTCTTCTTCCATGTACATGTTATATGAACTAGTTGGGAATGTAATGGGTTCATCAACTTTGTTGACATTGGCATTGGTAAGTTCGTTGTCATCGTTAATCGAATCTGCATCGTAGTCTGTGTAATTTTTAGCCAAGGTAGCGAGCAGTTCGTCACCACCCATTGACACATAAACTTTTTCATTCTCTTCGGTTCCTAATACATTGTTAGTGTTCTCTTCATCTTCAGATCCTTCCGAAGAATCATCATCATCGTCGTATTGTTGTTGTTGTTGTTGAAACTGTTCATCTATCGGTACCGACGTCTCATCGACCAAATTGAGATCACTTCTAAATTCACCAGCTTCTAAAAATGTTTCTTCCTCCGCCGTCTTTTCTTCTTCGTCGTTAAAACTCTCCGCTTCTAACAATGTCGTTAAAAATTCTTCATCTTCGATACTGTCCGAATCGTAATCTTGTCCAGCGAGGATCATCTTTTCAACTCCGACGACGTTTTTCATCTCTTCAACTCCGACCTGTTCAATTCCAACAACGTCGTTGTCGTCGTCGTCCATCTTTTCCGAATCTTCGATGATTGCTGACTCTTCATCCTTTTCCTTTTCTTGATGCGTTAACGACATATCATCATTTTTACAGTTACTGATGAAGGCATTGTCTCCATCTTCCATTTTATTGATCAAAAAATCAGACAAAACTCCAACCATCGGTTTTAATTTATCCAAAACTTGTCCCTCGTTTGATTTGTTGTTTTCAAGAGATTGTTTAATCTCCACGTTTCGGATAACAACGTTTGGGGTCTTTTTAGGGGTGTGAGTCGTTTCTGCCTCGTCTTCGCTACTCCATTGCTCGGTACGTGTCGCAACATCATCATCATCCACTTCAGCGTATGTGGATCCATCGTCATCATCGCTGCTGCTTGAGAACTCGCCATCAATGTATTGTCGGCGGTCGTTGTTGTTGTCCAACAACGAAGATCCTTGCGAAAGATGAAAAGCCATATCGTACCGTACCGGATTTAACGTTGTAAGCCAAGGCGTACCCTGCCCTCGACCCCGTAAAACTATTTGGCGAGAAGTCCCTCTTCGAACTCAAACGGTATCGTTTGAACGAGATGTCAATTATATTCGCAATAACGTTACTATTGTTCTTGGTCTGGATGGCCGGAACGATTTTTCGATTCACTCTAATTTTTAGATACTAGAATCAACACCGGTTTGGACATACTGGCACAGTTGGGTTGTCCACTTTCGTTATCTGACTCGATAAATTTAAGGTCAACGAAGTTTTAAGAAAGACTCTGAGCACTGTATCTAAATTTGACGTGATTTCCAAAGAAGCTCAACGTCTTGACCAATCTCCAAAATCGAATCCGACTAATAAGTTCGAAGAAGTGATTTCGAAGATCCCAATAATCGGAAATGGTCTTTCTAGTGCAAAAAATACATTCAAAGCACTTTCTAAGTAACATCGAAAAAAGGTTTAACACAATTCTAATACTCGGCAGTGACGATTACATTAAACACCATTCAAATTTAAACGGCGGATGCGGGGACGAGCTGATTCGATTCCTCACGAGTGTGCTCGGTTCTAAGCACATGACCCCAAGTCGCGACTGAGTGCAATATCGTCTTGGATAATGTGCAATTCACAACAGAATACGACAAAGAACAGATAGCAAATTTGAGAGACTGTTTCACCGAATTGACATACCAGCCCTGTGGAAACAGCATCTAAATTCACCACCAAGAACCACGTCATTATGAATTTGTTTTAAGGTTCGTGACAGGCATGCGTCTCCGAAGGTTCACAAGGCAGAATGAATACTGTTATCAAATCTGATGATTTATCTTGGACAACTGTCGATAGCGATCCAGAAGACGATGATGAGAGAGTCAGCATCAGTGGTGGTGAACCAATAGCGATCGGCTTAACATTCAAAACAAGTGATAGTAAAATTTGGTCTGATGAAGAAGAGATGAATGTCATAGTCATCGACGACCACGAACAGGAGGAGAAGACAGAAGAGGACCAGGAAAATACAGAAGAGGACCAGGAGAATACAGAAGAGAAAAATATAGAAGAGGTAAATAATGACGATGATGATGATGATGATGAAGTGTTGAGTTGTTCTAGTAAATTTTAAAAAAATATTCTGTATAGTGGCCAATGTCTTGTTAAGCATAGTACCTATGATCATTGGTGTGTTCAAGCATACACATCCTGATACCATCACACCCACAGTTGAGGAAAATATTATTGAAGTTATAGATAAGTTAGCAGACTTGTGTGAGGGATGTAACGAAGACGAGGAAAAAAGTCTAAACCTGGATTATGAAGAAAGAAAAAAAAGTACAATAACAAGTCTTGATATTGAAGGGTAAAAAAAAATTCATTAACAAATTGTGTATTTAATTTATAATAATAAAAAATCTATATCTATCTCTTAATATTATTTAAACTATGCTTTGGCTTTGTTTCATTTTGAACTATGTTTTGGTTTGGGTTTGAATTGTGGTTACACATGAATCGCCTCCACTCTTTACATGGTCATATTGCGTTGAGGAAGAGGCGGTGGTGTAATGCATGATGATGAAGCATTGGGTGCAGAACTGCTAATGTAATTATTCATGGACATGTAATGATCCTCCTCTTTATTCTCCTCATCCTCTTCTTCAAGGGTTACATTGTTGAATAAAACAGGTGGGGGTGAGTA
This sequence comes from Eriocheir sinensis, assembly GCF_024679095.1. Taxonomy (NCBI): domain Eukaryota; kingdom Metazoa; phylum Arthropoda; class Malacostraca; order Decapoda; family Varunidae; genus Eriocheir; species Eriocheir sinensis. Next base: position 970,593 of record NW_026112009.1, read on the forward strand.
CTTGCATTCGTTTTAAAACAGAGTCCACAAATACCTCGAAAAAAACAGAGTCCACAAACACCTCGAAAAAAACAGAGTCGCTTACCCCTTGTAAAAGTAGCTTAAAATCTGAAAAATACCTCGAAAAAAACAGAGTCGTTTAGAAGAAGACCACCACCCTCCTCACCCCCTTTTTCTGTGGTTATGTGACCTCATTTCCTGTGTACGTCATAGTTCACTCCGTTTCCGGTGTAGTCTTAGATCTGGACCCCACTTTGCCATTCTACCCCCATATGTCATGACCCCCCTGTAGATCTGGACCCCACTCTGCCATTCTACCCTATATGTCCTGACCCCCCTGCAGATCTGGACCCCACTCTGCCATTCTACCCTATATGTCATGACCCCCCTGCAGATCTGGACCCCACTCTGCCATTCTACCCTATATGTCATGACCCCCCTGCAGATCTGGACCCCACTTTGCCAATCTACCCCTATATGATGTCATGAAGACCCCACCCACCCCATCCCACCCCACTGCTAATAATCTGGAGCCCACCCACAACACCCCACCCCACTGCTGCTAATCTGTAGCCTCCCTCCCTCCTCCTCCTCCTAGTTTGAGCCACCCTACCACCCACCCACCCCTCCCTCTTGTTTTCCAAGTGGGGTCCAGATCTGCAGGGGGGTCATGACATATAGTGATTCGTAATCCGTCCGAAATTAATTTTGCCACGAGAATGGGGAGAGGGTGGTTGTGACAGCTGTGTAGGTGGTGGTTTAGGTGGTGGTGGTGGTTTAGGTTAGGTTAGGTTAGGTGGTGGTGGTGGTTTAGGTGGTGACTCACTCACTCACACCCGCCTTAAGCCTCCTCCTACTACTACTACTAAGCCGCCGCCGCCGCCACGACCACCCACCCACCCACACCCCCACACACACCCCGGTTTAGTTCCGCAATAATTTCAACAATGTATATAAAATGCAAATATATCAGGTAAATCTGGACCCAGTTTAGCAGGGCCACACACCCACACCCACCACACACACCCACACCGTACTACTAATGGTGACGTAGTATCTCTTATCAACACATGCTAAATCAAGGTGGTAAAGACACACAGGAAGCAACGCGCGAATTGGTGACGTAGTATCTTATTAACACATGCTAAATCACAAGGGTGGTAAAGACACACAGGAAGTAACGCGCGAATTGGTGACGTAGTCTCTCCTATTAACACATGCTAAATCACAAGGGTGGTAACAGGAAGCAACGCGCCAACGCGCGAATTGGTGACGTAGTCTCCTTCTCCTCCCTCTTATTGACACATGCTAAATTACAGGGGTGTTAAAGACACACAGGATGTAACGCGCGAATTGGTGACGAGTCTCCTTCTCCTCCCTCTTTTTGACACATGCTAAATTACAGGGGTGTTAAAGACACACAGGAAGTAACGCGCGAATTGGTGACGTAGTCTCCTTCTCCTCCCTCTTATTGACACGTGCTAAATTACAAGGGTGGTAAGAGGAAGCAACGCACCAACGCGCGAATTGGTGACGTAGTCTCCTTCTCCTCCCTCTTATTGACACATGCTAAATTACAAGGGTGTTAAAGACACACAGGAATCAACGCGTGAATTTGTGAAGTAGTCTCCTTCTCCTACCTCTTATTGACACATGCTAAATTACAGGGGTGTTAAAGACACACAGGAAGTAACACGCGAATTGGTGAGGAAGCAACGCGCGATTTTTAAAGACACACATTAAGCAACGCGCGAATTGGTGACGTAGTCTCCTCCTCCTCCCTCTTATTGACACATGCTAAATAACAGGGGTGTTAAAGACACACAGGAAGTAACGCGCGAATTGGTGACGTAGTCTCCTTCTCCTCCCTCTTATTGAGACATGCTAAATTACAAGGGTGTTAAAGACACAGGAAGCAACACGCGAATTTGTGGGTGGTAAAGATATACAGGAAGCAACGCGCGAATTCGTGACGTTAGTCTCCTCCTATCAATCAGCATCTCTTATTAACACATGCTAAATCACAACGCGAATTGGTGACGTTAGTCTCCTCCTATCAATCAGTATCTCTTATTAACACATGCTAAATCACAAGGGTGGTAAAGACATACAGGAAACAACGCGCGAATTGGTGACGTAGTCTCCTTCTCCTCCCTCTTATTGACACATGCTAAATTACAGGTGTGTTAAAGACACACAGGAAGTAACGCGCGAATTGGTGACGTAGTCTCCTTCTCCTCCCTCTTATTGACACATGCTAAATTACAAGGGTGTTAGGGGTGTTAAAGACACACAGGAAGTAACGCGCGAATTGGTGACGTAGTCTCCTTCTCCTCCCTCTTATTGACACATGCTAAATTACAGGGGTGTTAAAGACACACAGGAAGTAACGCGCGAATTGGTGACGTAGTCTCCTTCTCCTCCCTCTTATTGACACATGCTAAATTACAAGGGTGTTAGGGGTGTTAAAAAGACACAGGAAGTAACGCGCGAATTGATGACGTAGTAGTCTCCTTCTCCCTCTTATTGACACATGCTAAATTACAAGGGTGTTACATCGACACATGCTAAATTACAGGAAGTTAAAGACACAGGAAGCAGCACGCGAATTGGTGACGTCTCCTCCCTCTTATATACACATGCTACATTACACGGGTGTTAAACAAATAACGCGCGAATTGGTGTTGTCTCCTATCAATCACAGGGTGTTAAGACACACAGGAATCAATTACACGCGATTATTGGTGACGTAGTCTCCTTCTATCAATCAGTCTTAACAAATGCTAAATCATAGGGTGTTGTCTCCTTCTCCTATCAATCAGTCTCTTATTAACAACACATCACAGGGAGCAGCGCGCAATTATTAGTGACGTAGTCTTCTCCTGTCAATCAGTCTCTTCTATTATCACAAATCACAAGGGTGGTAAATCAATACTCTTATCAATACACACAGTTAGTTATGTTATAATACATGCTAAATCACACAGGCAAATATTGTTTTCCTTCTCCTATCAATCATTTTATTTTTATTTTTTTTACTCAATACAGGTCAATGTCTTTTATTACTTCATAGATGGGTACACAGTAGATGGGTGTTAAAGACACACAGGAAGCAACGTGCAGATGACGTAGTCTCCTTCTGCTATCAATTATTTTATTTTATCATGCTACCTATAACTTTTTATTATATATACACAGACACATGAATCATGCTACTTATAATTTTTTTTTATTATATACACACACACATGACAGTGTAAATTATTGATTTAACATTTATTTTAATTACATTAGATTCCTGGAACGTGTTATAGGACCATTATTTGCATCGATTTTAATCCTCGAACCGAGAATATAAAGTTCGTACTTTTCTTCACTATCTGATGAGGATGGAGAGAGAGAAACAGATGAGTGTAAGATAACACGCTGCCCCCGTTCTTCCTCTTCGGCTCTTTCTAGATCCGATAATATCATGAGGGTGATAATCCCCTGCAAAATCACGAGGGTGTTAATTGCACATATAATAGTGACGTAACAATATTGTGACGTAGTCTCTAGATTCTGCAAAAATAGTAGTGATGTAACAATACTGTGACGTAGTCTAGTAATATCATGAGGGTGATAATCACCTGCAAAATCACGAGGGTGTTAATTGCACATATAATAGTGACGTAACAATATTGTGACGTAGTCTCTAGATTCTGCAAAAATAGTAGTGATGTAACAATACTGTGACGTAGTCTAGTAATATCATGAGGGTGATAATCACCTGCAAAATCACGAGGATGTTAATTGCACATATAGTAATGAAGTATACTGTGACGTAGTCTCTAAATTATCTGCAAAAATAGTAGTGATGTAACAATACTGTGACATAGTCTAGTAATAACACGAGGGTGATAATCACCTGCAAAAAACACGAGGGTGTTAATTGCACATATAGTAGTGACATAATAACACTGTGACGTAGTCTAATAATAACACGAGGGTGATAATCACCTGCAAAAACACGAGGGTGTTAATTACACATATAGTAGTGACGTAACAATATTGTGACGTAGTCTCTAGCAAAAATAGTAGTGGTGTAACAATACTGTGACGTAGTCTAGTAATAACACGAGGGTAATAATCACCTGCAAAAACACGAGGGTGTTAATTGCACATATAGTAGTGACGTAATAACACTGTGACGTAGTCTAATAATAACACGAGGGTGATAATCACCTGCAAAAACACGAGGGTGTTAATTACACATATAGTAGTGATATAATAACACTGTGACGTAGTCTCTAGCAAAAATAGTAGTGATGTAACAATACTGTGACGTAGTCTAATAATAACACGAGGGTGATAATCACCTGCAAAAACACGAGGGTGTTAATTGCACATATAGTAGTGACGTAATAACACTGTGACGTAGTCTATATATTGATAGGAGGTTCACTACTATTGATTCATGTGTGCAAATAACACCTTAGCAGGTGATTATTACCCTCGTGTTATAGCAGACTACGTCACAGTATTGATTGATAGGAGGACTTCCTGTGTGTATTTATACCTTCGTATTTTATCAGGCGTTATTAGGAGACTACCATTGCTTATATTATTGATTCATGTGTGCAATTATCACCCTTGTGATTAACACCCTCGTATTTGAACAGGTGTTATTAGGAGACAGACTACATCACAGTTTGTGCAAGGTGATTAACAGATAGCAAACTACGTCACAGTTGATAGGAGGACTTCCTGCTTCCTGTGTGTATTTACACCCTCGTGTTGAGATTTCCTGTATGTGAATAACACCCTTATGTTTGGAAGTAACGCGATTTGTATCGGCTTCGTCGTCGTCATCACTATTTTCATAACAATCAGGCTACGGTTCATCAGGTTCGGGTGGTGGATGTTTAGATAGTTTTCTTGGTATGGGTATAGGTGGTTCGTGTTTTCTTTTCAGATCATTTAAGCCAGCAAAAGAGGTAAAGTTTTCGCCAAAACACATAGCCATAACGACGTTCGTTTGTTGTGATACACGCTGTTCTTCTCTTACATTAAAGTTTTCAAATATACTAATATTCATGTAGTGACTTATCATACTTAAGGGTCCGTGTGTGCTTAAAATAGATATTTAAGTGGACAGTTGAGTATACGTACAAAATTTCATGAACCACAAGTATACGTACGACGGGTGCATCACAAGCTCTCCTGAGCCCACCCAATGTGTATGCAACGCGGTCAGAACAAGTATGAACTTTTGTTGAAAGAGATATGTGTCATCAGGGTGGTACATGAAGACGGGGATCAACATAGATGACATGATTATAGAAATGAAAAGAGCTTATGATAGTTTTCAGACAGATAACCAGAAACAAGTATGTGTTGAAGTAGAACAGATCGTTCCGTTTCTCACCAATGAGCAGATACAGAACATTCTCGCTCGAATCGTTCAAGTTGAATCTGAAACTAAAATGATCTCGTCCAAAAAACTATTCACAGAAGAGTTTGTTTCCTCATCTCAAAGTCTTAAGTCTGAATGACCGCTTGCAATTTAAGAACGATGTGCAAAATGTTTCATGGATGAAGAACAGCAAATGACTCTGAACGACCTCATTGCGACATCCCGGAAGAACCTTAGCTTGATGCGATCCTGTCAGGTATTCAGATCCCTTATGGAAATGTTGAAAATGAGTTCTACGAACACATCTACAAGGCATTCGCTTCTTCCTTGCGATGCAGAGACACCTTCCATTGTCTAGAACTCGACCTGCAGAGACAACAGAGAATTAACGAAACGGCTTTAGCTGTAAAGAAAATCAACAGATGACGAACTATCAAGTATTGGAAGTCATGCAAACAACTACCCATGTGAATCCTCCTATTACATCAAACACAAACATACCAGTCAATACAACCGACATCAATGCAACTATGATCGGTTTCCATCCATTGACTATAGCCAAACATTTCAAGAATGTCGTCGTCCAGGAAAGTGATGATGATAAGCAACTAACGTACTACGATGGGCATGGTCTGGTCTCCACTCACGTTGACAGCATTCCCGATCCTTACGTCAATCTGACCGACACCGTCAGTATCGACCTGGCTGAAACCTTGATGTTAGAGACACCGTTCACCAGCAGTGTACTTCCAATTCGAAACAACGAAGACGGAGAGGATAGGGTTACAGTTCCTAGATACATCACTAACATGTGGACTTTCATCAAAGATGATATTCACATGCTCTTACAACCTCCGATGTTCGCTTACAGTGACTTTAATAGTTTTAAGGATTACAAGAACTATGATTTCAGACAGTCCCCAAGTGAAGGCGAAGGTGGTTACGCCGACGGCGTCATGAGGATGACTCTGCGTGGAAATGTGTTCAATGCACTCACTGAAAGACAACGCCATGAGTATGGTATCAAAGATGCAAGTAGTGTCATTTTAGGACAAGTCATAGTTACTATGTTGTTGAAAACTCTGGACGCTCTACCCTTGTGTTTTCCACCATCACCGTCATCAACCCCTAGTGGATTGAACATGCACGCCCGCGCTCTAGTCTTCACTATCCTAAGCTGTATGTGGTCGGGCACTTACAGCATGTTGGACACGGCACCTCTCATCATCTTTGGGGACTCTGTTAACATTAACAAGTTTGGAATAACTAATTTGAAAATGCAGGATTGTTAGCGGCGAATCTTTGGAAGACTGGAATACCAGACTGGAACCTGGGTGTTCAAGCAACTTGTGAGGTCATGCAGAGAATGATTGACAATGTGGTTAACAAATCAGTAGAAGAATATGAATCAATTACAAACCAACAACAACCATCATCTCAAGATCTCAATCCTAAATTTGGGAAAAACTATAAACGAAGATGGCAAGCATTCGATGACCTTACTCCTATGACTCACACCAAAGCTATCGTTGACAGTGATTTGTTACCTGAGGTGTATAATCTCTGTACTCCGATAGAACAACCTTCTTGATTAATGATCTTGACAAAAAGATCTAATTTTTCAAACGGATCATGAAAATCGATTTCTCCGGCTACTGTCGCTAAGACAGTTTTCTCTCTTTGCGTTGAATCGTTTTCTTCTGACAACGTTCGCTTCTTCATCATTTTGGGATCTCCGACATGTTTAAGAAATGTTTTTAAAATCGAATCTATTTCCTCTTTTTGTTTGGAAAGAATTTCTAAATCAGAAACGACTCGTTGAGAGAGAAAAGTGTCAACCACGGTATGATTCAAAGCCGCATGACACATACTATCGGTAGCCGTGTCATCTCTGTAGGAAGGAGTAGCAACAGTTAATAGGTTAGCTACTACCTCGATGAGGCCAGCAAAGTTAACTTTAAGTTCTGCGTCATCCTCCGGATCCATTTCAATTATTATCAAGATATCCAATAAAAGTTAATCCATTCTCTATTTTTTTTAATTTACATATTACAATTAAAAAAAGAAAACATTTCATGTAAAATTATTTCTATTTATGTTAAATAAAACGTACTTGGTTTTTTCAAATATGTTTGAAAAAGTCAAAGATAAACTATATTGTAGAACTATGAAGTAGAATCTGACGTTCCGCAGAACCAACTTAGCGAACTACATCAAATACGAAAACCAAGACACGTAAAGGTGTATAAAACCAACCAACGCACGCACGCACGCACGCACACACGCACATACGCACGCACACACACAGGATGTGACGTAGCCACTGTTAAATACCATGCACCACTGGAGGAAACGAAGGAGTGGGCGGGGCATGGGAACAAACGTGTTTGCTACATGTGTATATCTCCCGCAGTTATTTAAAACAAGCGTTAGTGTGTGATGTGTCATTGACGGTGCAGGTCTGTGAGGTGGGAAGAAAGCAGCGGGTGGACCAGGTGGTGGTGGGGTTGACGAGGGAATATAGGCAGAAGGGTGGTTGTGATGCGGCTGGCGATATCTCATGTAGGGTTCGTGACGTTGTTCGTATTCGTACACATCCTCGTCACCGTAGAATTCTTCTCCTTCATAAGGGGCATGATGACCACCAACACGGTAAGAAGTGTTTGGGATAGCTTCTGTTGACCTGTAATGTGAATAACGATTATTACTGGATCCAGAGTCGTATCCACCCTCATAGTGATAAGGCTGACGGTTGACAGGAAGTGGAGAGAAGTGGTGGTGTTGTCGTTGATGATGATGTTGTGGTGGTCGATTACGAGGGCGGTGGTTGTTGATGGTGGTGATGATTTGGTTGTTCTCAGAGGACCCAGCTATGTCTTTGTTGCAAGTACTGCTGCCTACGTCACTGCTGTCGTCGTATCTTCTACAACCACCGTTGTTAACCGTTTGACGTATGTCACCAATCTTTTTTCTTGGACAGGGCAGCCGATGTCGCTGGTTGCTGTTCACGATCGGATCTTTTAAAGTTTGAAACGATTGTCTCGTCAATAGGTTTTTCGTTTCTTGTCAACAAAAGGTATTAATGTAGTTGCGTCATCGACGACAGTAGTTGTTGAAAACATGATAGTGTTTCAGATTGAAAGTTTAACTGAATTAAGTTGTGTCTAGCTTTCTACACCGAACAATGACTGACGCCGTCCGTGCTTCCCATTTATACCAGGTGTTGTGTATACAAGGAGGAGGGAGGGGGGGGGTGTACAAGTGATGTGTCATGTGTCATGTGGGCGGAGTAAATGAAAAAAATAACCAGAACTAACAACACGAATTAAGCGAGGCAGAGGGCGGGGTTGGGCGTGGATAACGGATAGGGGCGGAGCAACGTCAGTGAAGAGAGATGGACGGCACAAGCGAGTAGAATTGGTGCCCGTTAAGACTGAAAATATACATTCACATCATGAAAACAAACACTACATTCACACTAAGCAATTTTTTTCTCTTATAGTTGAGAATGTACGAGAGCGGGACGCTGAATGCTGGGTTGAGAGCGGAAGGGTGAATGTGTGTTTTAGACTCGCCACTAGCCCGATTCTGAGGCGAGCGGGACGCTGAATACTGGGTTGAGAGCGAAAGAGTGAATGTGTGTTTTAGACTGGCCAGTAGCCCGATTCTGAGGCGAGCGGGACGCTGAATGCTCAGTTAAGAGCGGAAGGGAGAATATGTGTTTTAGACTCTCCAGTAGCCCGATTCTGAGGCGAGCGGGACGCTGAATGCTGGGTTGAGAGCGAAAGAGTGAATGTGTGTTTTAGACTGGCCAGTAGCCCGATTCTGAGGCGAGCGGGACGCTGAACTCTGGGTTGATTTGATTTGATTTGATTAATCTATTACGCCGTGAGCGTCAAACAAGTATACAAAAGTTGTGGTATACAGTAATTATAGAGCGAAAGAGTGAATGTGTGTTTTAGACTGGCCATTAACCCGAGAGCGGGACGCTGACACTATACTAACTAAATTCAGAATCGGAAGCTTTGGAAGACAAAGACACACATTCACTTCAATCAAGGAAGACACACATTCACTTCAATCAAAGGTAGACGACATTCATTCAGTATGAACTAAATTCAGAATCGGAAGCTTCGGAAGACAAAGACACACATTCACCTCATATAAGGTTAGACGACATTCAGTACGATCTAAATTCAGAATCGGAAGCTTTGGAAGACAAAGACACACATTCACTTCAATCAAAGGTAGACGACATTCATTCAGTACGAACTAAATTCAGAATCGGAAGCTTCGGAAGACAAAGACACACATTCACCTCACATAAGGTTAGATGACATTCAGTATGAACTAAATTCAGAATCGGAAGCTTCGGAAGACAAAGACACACATTCACCTCACATAAGGTTAGATGACATTCAGTATGAACTAAATTCAGAATCGGAAGCTTCGGAAGACAAAGACACACATTCACCTCACATAAGGTTAGATGACATTCAGTATGAACTAAATTCAGAATCGGAAGCTTCGGAAGACAAAGACACATTCACCTCACTACTGCCCAGTAGCCCGATTCTGAGGCGAGTTGAAGAGCGAGACGCTAAATGCCATACCATGTGTTTAATCTCGCGCGGTAAATGCAAGGTTGAGAGCGGAAGGGTGAATATGTGCTTTATTCTCGCAAGTAACCCGATTCTGAGAGCGGGACGACGCTGAATGAGAGCGGAAGGAAGGGACTTGCTTGCTGCTTCTTGACAACGCTAACGCGGCAGCGTGCGCTCCGTTTGTTGTTGCTACCACATGCTGGTGGTGACACACATGGCACATGCTGGTGGTGACACAATAGCATGGCAGCACCTGATTTTCCCCCCGTCCCCCCATGACAAATGAAGATATCTTTCTCTTATCATATAGTCTTTTTTTTTATAATTCTCAGTATTCAAGCTGCTTAGTTACGACGACGACGTCTTGAAGGTAATAGAAACAATATCACGCAAACTTTCTTCAAACCTTTTTTTTTATTTCTTATCTTATACAGAATCGCTTTAAGTAATCCTAGTTAGTGACAATGTGTTCCATTTATTTCGGCAGCAAGACCGCGAACTCAAAATCAAGAATAGTTAATGTGCATCCTTGACCCTGTACAGATCCGGACCCCACTCTAATTCTGATTCGTCACATGCATATGTCGTGACCCACAAAAAATTATCATATCAAATCAAACCACATCCAAATTCAGACTCCTATTCCCAAAACTCCGTTTGTTGACATCAATCTTCATTTCATAACGGTTCAGAGTCGTATTACATCAGCACGTACAAATCCGGACCCCACTCTAACTCTGACTCGTCACATGTATATGTCGTGAACCACGTCCACATCAATCTTCATTTCATAACGGTTCAGAGTCGTAATACATCAGCACGTACAAATCCGGACCCCACTCTAACTCTGACTCGTCACATGTATATGTGACGAGTCCAAATTCAGACTCCTTCTCCTCAATAGATTCCATTTGTTGACAAAACTAACTTATCAGTCTTGATAATCAACTTCAAATATATGCAACCCATATATACCACCCACATCCAAATTCAGATCCCAGTTGAAATTTACACAATTTATTCATCTGTCATAATCCAGTCCAAATCCGGACCCAACTTTAACAACATTTGTGTTGTTTAAGTGTGTGTGTGTGCGGTGTGCGGTGGTGTACGAGAAGAGAGGGCATGGGGTGGGGTGTTCGGCAGTGGCGCGGCGCGCGCCTCCTCGAAGATGATGAACAAACTGACAGATGCCGCCTTTTGTTTACCATCCGTTTAAAAGAAGCGTGCAAGCTAATGTTTAATTTAGTAGGTTCCCAACCCGTACCAGATATTATTGTGTGTACATGACCCAATTATAGCGTCTGTTGGTCTCTCCCAAAGTTGTGCGTGCGTGATTACAAATATTTAAGCTTACATTACATTCTCGCATATGCATTAGCAAGAGTGCATGCACTTATTGTTGATCAGTGATTGTGATTATTATTTTTCTTTTTAATTTTTCAGACTTCAAAATGTGTGACGCAGCGAAAATTGTTTCCAGTCTTGGAACCGCATTTGCTTCTAAAAAACCGAAGAAGAAACCTCTGCGAAACATACTCGAAAAACAACTGGAGGAATACCAGCAGCAAATCTTATTATCAAGTGCCAAAAATATTTCTGTTTTTCAAAAAAAACCCATATGTGACAGAGCCCTGTTCAAATATCTGTTGAATGTCACACCGATTTGCAAAGAGAAAAAAAATGCAGAGATGAAGAAATTGTTGACAAAGGCTATCCATAACAAGGCATACGCTGATACACCCAATGATCGCCTCTACTCCATGGGAGAATGCTACTACACATTGCTGAATTGCACAGACATGCAGTCGATGCAGGTTCCAAAGAAGGTCTTAAAACATATATGAAATCAGCACTGAATATAGAATGGCAAAAATGCAGGTCCGCAACTGTCAACCAAGGTGATAGTATCATGAACTTCTGTCATAATGTGAATAACTTACTTAAAAGTTTTGATTTGCAAAATTGTGATTTTCGAAATCTGATCCTGAATACGTTCATACGCGAAGATTTCATCCCAGTTCACCGGTTTAATCAGACGATTTGTGAGATGACCTTTGAAACTCTGAAGTCTATTAATATCGATTTACAATTTTGTCAACTGCACGACATCCCAGACAACGTAAAGAACAAACGCCAAATGGCAGACATCGAAAGATCGAACACCTGCAGCAAATGTCAAATGTCATTGAGTGTTATCCGCGCCAAGGAGTGGCTGACCCGAAACATGGACGTCCCCAATCCTAAATTACGATCGCTCTTCATCCAACATGCCTTTACTGAAAATTGGAACCTAAATCAAGAGACTATCCATGCGGCTATGCAGAAAGGAGTCAATGTTGTCATTCAAGAAGTTTTTTGTTCCATCATCAATTTCATGAAATACATGTCCATGATAAGCGAGTCTTCCTCCATGCTCCTGAAAAGCCATGTCAGACATTAAGATGGAAAACACACCAACAACAATTATTCTCCAAAGTGTTACATGAAGCGTTGTTACACTCGTACAATCTGGACATGCCCGTCAATGATTCAAAACCACCCCAAAGAAAGATCGAAGTAGTGGAAATATCAATTCCAGTACAGACCACTTCTAGAAAACGCTCCAAATTTTCGATGTCAGAAATTCGGTCCTCCCCTATGGTGATCACAGTACCTGCCAAAAATTTGATATCTAAAGATGGAGCAACAGCCTTAGGTGAAACACTTCGCAAGCAATTCGAAGATACTCACGGATCAAACACATTCACCAAAAAGGGTGACCGAAAGAGTAACACCTATCCCAACTTCACCAAAATGTATGAGAACACAGACGCCCAGTTGAACGCGCTACGGCACGCGATCATAGCCCAATATCGTTCATGGATGTCGGTAACATCTACTGCCCTTGCGAATCACCTGTATGGTTCCATCATGTCAGTGGATCAGCTCTTCATCAATCATCAGTTTGATAAAGATATCATTGATGTCGACTCGAAAACCATGACCGGTGGTATAATCACCAAGGCGCTGGATGACAGTGGTAAAACCCAGTCCAACCTGTTTACCAATGCTACACCTTTTGAAATGTTTGTCCTGAACACCATCATGAACAACATAATACTAGTGGTTCCTCATGTTTACTACGCATTGCTGTGAAAACAAGTGCGCTGAAGCGACTCAACCATCCCATGAGGTAGTGAGTATCATCAACTAGAATACGTTATTGGGCAAGCACGAAAGAGCGTTAAAAGATCTCAACAAAGAAATCTCCTTGCTTTCTCTTTATTACAAGAAATGACAGGATATTTTGGAACAACGTCTTTACGTTTCTCAACAGTCACTTCACCCACCACGATTACAAGATCAAGTTGCATCATCTCAACCAAATGATCAGAAATGGAAACCATAAACTACATCTAGACGACTTCGTTCTCATGGGTATCGACATCACCTATTTGCTCTCCTGATTCATTTACATTCACCTGTGCATCAGTAACATGGTGACATCACACCATGAACCTGCACTTCTACATCTGCTACGAACAAATGTATGTGTTCGTGCGCGAAATCGGTCTCGATAGGAGTGAGTTTCTGCAAGAGTTCTTCTTGCTGAACAAGGACGTTGCCGCAGAACGGTGCTGAGAATGGGGCCTCTACCGTCTCGGATTTTGTCGCCTTCTCGTGAGCTTCCACCCATCTTTGAATTAGATGTCAACAAACACCTCTACGGAGTCGATGCAAGCCAAATGACTATCAACAGCATTCCAAAAACGTTGTCAAATCTGAACGCAGAAAAAGAAGAAAACACCCGCTGATGTTCATGATAACACTAGTGATGATAATGATGATAAAACAAGTATGATCCTACAGTGATTAAAGTATTCACACTTACCGAAAAACCATTCAGTGTGAACTGAATGATGATGATGATGTCTTTGATAAAGACATAGTAAACGGAACGAACTAATCCCAATAACAGCATGACAGGAGTTAAAATTCTTCATATGATGATGATCTGCCTATCAGAAGGATTCAAGATTCAGATCTGCGTGAATTGATCAAACCCAAAATTTCATGGCGTAAATTCATAGAAAGATCCAATTCCGAAAAACGAAGTTGCAGCGATTCTTCTTCATCAAAGAGTAAGAGGATCAAAAAAGATTTGAGTGTAAGTCACCGCTCAACTCACAGAGGTTCTAGTGTTAAAAAGGAGCGGTGTGCACATCCCAGTACAGCAGTGACGACGTCCAGAGATTCTGGTGAAAAAAAAGGAGCGTGTGCATCCCAGTTCAGCAGCAACAGAGGCGACGACATCCTGGGGTTCTGGTGGAAAACAGGAGCATGTGCATCCCACTTCAGCAGCAGAGGAGGAGGCGAAGACGTCTACATTGCAAGCTGAAGCATCTACATCCAGTACACCAACGCAGCAAGAGTCAGAATTTTTGAAAATAAAGCCAAAGAATACGTCATGATGCGAGAAGCAATGATGGCGACGACGGTACCCTCCTCCGTTGATATGAGTGCACAGACATCTGAAATCAAAAAACACAAGAAAAGAATCATTAAAGAGATGATGATGATGACAAAATACCAAAAAGATGAGTACATCAACAGCACTAAGACAACTCGAGAAGAGGAATTTTAACTACCGGACCTCAATAAAATAATATTTAAACCTACTGAAGAAGATCACACTCGAAAATACAAGAAGAAAAGAAAAAGATGGAGACCGAGAAAACGGAGAGAGTGTCAAGGAGAAAAAAGACGAAAAGAAGTAAATGGATATCAACGAGAGCGATCCCAGTCACAAGAGCGAGAGCAACGAAAGCGACCCAAGTCACAAGAGCGAGAGCAACGAGAGCGACCCCAGGCACATGAGAGCGAGAGCAACGAGAGCGACCCAAGTCACAAGAGCGAGAGCAACGAGAGCGACCCAAGTCACAAGAGCGAGAGCAACGAGAGCGACCCAAGTCACAAGAGCGAGAGCAACGAAAGCGACCCAAGTCACAAGAGCGAGAGCAACGAGAGCGACCCAAGTCACAAGAGCGAGAGCAACGAGAGCGACCCAAGTCACAAGAGCAAGAGCAACGAGAGCGAAAGCAACGAGAGCGATCATCATTGACACAAGAGCCAAGCACAACAAGAGAGACAAAAAAGACAAAAGTTAGAGCGACAAAAGTTAGAGGAACAAGAGCAACAAAAGTTAGAGGAACAAGAGCAACAAAAGTTAGAGGAACAAGCACAACAAGAGAGACAAAAGAGACAAGAGTTAGAGCGTCAAAAGTTAGAGGAACAAGCACAACAAGAGAGACAAAAGAGACAAGAGTTAGAGCGTCAAAAATTAGAGGAACAAGAGCGTCAAAAGTTAGAGGAACAAGAGCGTCAAAAGTTAGAGGAACAAGCACAACAACAAAAAAAGTTAGAGGAACTAGAGCAACAAAAGAAACGAGATGAACTAGAGCAACAAAAGAAACGAGATGAACTAGAGCAACAAAAGAAACGAGATGAACTAGAGCAACAAAAGAAACGAGATGAACTAGAGCAACAAAAGAGACGAGAGTTAGAGCAACAAAAGAAACAAGATGAACTAGAGCAACAAAAGAAACAAGATGAACTAGAGCAACAAAAGAGACGAGATGAACTAGAGCAACAAAAGAGACGAGAGCAGCAAAAGAGACAAGATGAAGAAGAACGCCAAAATGAACAACGAAAAGAGCAAGAACAAGCTGTTAAAAATCTACAGTTAATAAACAGCCAACACAATGATTTTGAAACTATTGAAACACCACCACAACCACATTTCTTCAAAAGATCATCATTACAGCAGAATGAAATATATTCTGTTTGTTTCAACACACCGGGACCGGGTACTCCAATTGGCATCATACCCAGACAGTCATCACCCGTTTACGACGCTTACGATTGTGAATTGAACACACCTATGCCAGTCGAGAATCATACTCCAAAAACTATCTCATTCAGAAATGATGAAGTGATGGAGGAAGAAGACCAACAACTTTTCTCTCATCATTCACTCTCACCCATAGCAGCGTCTGTTGTTCCACCCTCATCGACATATAATACTAAACCTAACATCGACCCATTAGCGGCAGCGCAAGAATTAATATTCGGTTCACCGAACACAGCAGTGGCGCAAAACTTTATTGTAGATTCACCGAACACAAATGACAACAACATCATTCACCAGCAGCCATCGCCTTCCTCTGCAGCATCCAGCAGCGGCGGCGTTGGCGGAAATTGTAGTGGTTGTAGTACGTCTCAACCCATCCAATCCGTGCAGGTTTCTCCTTACAATTCATCAGATGCCTCTTCATCATCTTACACTAGATTTAGTGGTGGTGGATCATCCAAATCTTACACACAATTGACCAATATTTCAAACCAACTTTATTATATTACATTTAAACAAAAAATAGGATTTATTAATCAACAATCTGTTTCTTCTCATCCTCCTCCTCTTCAACAAAACTCACCCTGTTCTTATTCTGACAATCGTAGATGATGGGCTCATGAGGAACCATTTCATAGAGACGACCGGGTTAGCCAGGTACGGCACGACATTGGAGACATTCTTGCTCTCTCTTCTTTTCGGTGAACACTTGCAAGTAGGAATAAGGCGATTTCTTTTTGTCTACTTGTTGTTGTTTTTCCATCTTAGAAGCAAACACAATCGATGTCCAATCGGTCAACAGAATATTATACGGAAGATTATCTTTCAGTACATTCAAACAATACTTGAGAGTGACAAGATAAGATTGGTTTTACATTCTGTGAATTCGTCGTCATAGATAACGTAACCTCTTCCCAGACCCATGTGGTATCTCAGAGAATATTCATTGACTTTTTTTCGAAAAGGCGGTGGTGACGGTCCTGTCGTCGTCACCGTTCCTTCATCAGATGAGGAGGAAGAGGAGGAGGTCCGTTGCACATGTTGCATGTTCATGAGGATATGACGGGCATTGTAATTGTCGTTGACGGGAGAGTAAGCGGAGGTGAGAGTGCCGTATACGGAATGGAGAATGGTAGTACAGTGGTTGTGATCATTGAGAGATGCTTCTCTAGCGTTCTTCATAGTGTTCTCGCTACCTTTATTGTTGGATACAACGTGAATAGAATCACCACTAGTTTTCATGACTAAATCATTATCATATAATCTTATTGATCTTTCACAACCTTCATCGGAAACCACACTGTCGAAAACACCATACTTTAATGCATGTATCAGTTCATCATAACACGTGTTGATTGAATCCAATTCTAACACTTCTTCTCGGCCGGTATAGTCTGAGTCCACAGTCACACACCCATCATCCGTTTGGTAATCGCTGAGGTCCATGCTTGTACCGGGTGTGAAGCTAAACGTTGCTCCGTTGGTGAACTTACTTGTCGTGAAAGACCCAGTCTCATCATATTCACTGGTCAGAAACTCTCGACTCAGAATTGCCTTGTCGATCAGCTCAGGGTTGACAACGCTCAACACGTTAAGATTTTCTAAGCCGCCGCCGCCGCCACCACCTTGTTGATGGTGGTGTTTGGCAATGTCAATATGCATGTTCCGGAGATGAATGAGAGGTACCATATTGCGGAGACACTCTGAAATCATTTTCTCAGAAACAAATTTAGTCTTCCGAAGCTTCAGATTCTGTTCACACTCCAATTAAGAATTGGATGCATCATAACTCAAAAACACACATTCGCCTTAAGGGATCAAAGTGAATGTGTGTTTTAGTCTTCCAAAGCTTCAGATTCTGTTCACACTCCAATTAAGAATTGGATGCATTATAACTCAAAAACACACATTCGCCTTAAGGGATCGAAGTGAATGTGTGTTTTAGTCTTCCGGAGCTTCAGATTCTGTTAACACTCCAATTAAGAATTGGATGCATCATAACTGAAAAACACACATTCGCCTTAAGGGATCAAAGTGAATGTGTGTTTTAGTCTTCCAAAGCTTCAGATTCTGTTCACACTCCAATTAAGAATTGGATGCATCATAACTGAAAAACACACATTCGCCTTAAGGGATCGAAGTGAATGTGTGTTTTAGTCTTCCGGAGCTTCCGATTCTGTTAACACTCCAATTGGAAGATTTGATTTGATAAATTTAATACACCCATGGGAAGCCGAACGCAGAGAAAGACAATAAGAAAAGTCAAAGACACATTCATCTCGATAGAGTTTATTCTCAGTTACGTTATTACATCTGGATCTGTATCAAATTATCATCAACTACAAAGTCATTATAGAGTTTGTATTATGTTACAGTGTAATGTAGTCTAACCTTGATTGAGTTGCATGTATGTCTTTGTCTTGCGAAGCTTCCGATTCTGAAATCAGTTATCGTCAAATATCTCGAGGTCTCCGTCCGATTCTGATCTAGCGAAGTTTGCTACCGCGTTTCGCTACTTGTCAATTCACCGTTGCCAGCAACGAGTAAAGTCAGCCGAGACCCTGTGAGCCACTGCAGCTCGCTAGCAGCTCACCCCCACCGTGTTGAACCCCACCGCCCAACACCCGAGCCGAGAAACTCTCGGCTAACTGGCCGGAGTGACCTGATGAGGTGTTCCCCCTAAAAAGTCCACTTACGGCTCAAACCGGGCGACCGGACCGCCCGATTCTGCACCTGTTAGGGATGAAATGCGTGACGCGAGCGCGCAGATATCGTGAGTTACCACTGAAAGTCAGAATGCGACGATTCCTCCTCCCGATTTGGAGCGTAGGGATAACTGAACTATTTTAACGGATGGGTTTCGGTCACGACGGTCGACGATTTGGACCATTCGGGAGGCAGAATCGGTCGCGCTCGTCACCCTTTATGTTCACAGGTGTGCTCAAGGCACTTCGCTACACGCTAGATGCGCTACTAAGGTGACTTAGGACCGTCACTGGTAACGCTGGGGAGGTCGTCGTCAAAAAAACCCCATAGCCCTTACACCCCCGCTTACCCTCCACCCCCCGCATCTCTTAATTTTAAGAATCGGGCATTTTCAAACACATGTTCACCTCACACAAGGTTAGACGACATTCAGTACGAACTAGATTCAGAATCGAAAGCTTCGGAAGACAAAGACACGCATTCACCTCACACAAGGTTAGAAGACATTCAGTACGAACTAGATTCAGAATCGGAAGCTTCGAAAGACAAAGACACGCATTCACCTCACACAAGGTTAGACGACATTCAGTAAGAACTAGATTCAGAATTGGAAGCTTCGGAAGACAAAGAAACACATTCAACTCACACAAGGTTAGACGACATTCAGTACGAACGAACTAAATTCAGAATCGGAAGCTTCAGAAGATAAAGACACACATTCAACTCACACAAGGTTAGATGACATTCAGTATGAACTAGATTCAGAATCGGAAGCTTCAGAAGACAAAGACACACATTCACCTCACACAAGGTTAGACGACATTCAGTACGAACTAGATTCAGAATCGGAAGCTTCGGAAGACAAAGACACACATTCACCTATTAGCATCATCATCGTCGTCATTCTCCTCCTCCTCCTCCTCTTCGGAAGTTGAAGAGTCATCATGCCGGCGTCGCCGCCGCTGGTGTTCTTCGTCTCCGAATCCTCCTACCTCTTTTTTCTTGGTGTAATTCCACCATCGATTTTTTAACGAGTCAGCTGCCTGCGGGGGCAGATTAGCCACCCCACCCACCAGTGGGAGAGAGACAATGCATCATGAAGTAATAAGCGCTCTGGAACATACCCGTTGTGAAAAACGACATTTTTCAAGTGATAAAATAGAATGGAGATAGCGAGTCAACATTAGCAGGTTGTCGTGACTTATTGGTAACTTAGAGACATCAACGGAATTGGGAAGATAGACGATATCATCTGCTTGTTCGTCTCGGATGGGCATGTTCATCGTTTTGTGTTCAACGATAGATTTTAAAGCTTTGATTAATTCTCGACGCTGAGATTCAATGGTTTGATTTTTGTTATGTCCTTCTCCTTTCTTATTGCTCTTCTTCTCAAAGGCTATGGCATTTTCAAGGATGTTAATATTGACGTCTATGAGTAAGTTTCGAATACTAGGTAATCGACCATCACCTCTGTACTTGTCGTGGACGAACCGCATCACTCTACTCAACACGTGAATGGCATCGGCACTGGTGTATTTCTCTCCGCCTCTATCGTCCAACAAGTCTAAGATTCTCGGACAGAAAAGAGTGGTGATGTGTTCCTTCAACTGATCTAACTCATGGAGGTAACACCCCTGTGATTGATAGGAGAGACAACACCAATTCGCGCGTTATTTGTTTAACACCCCTGTAATTTAGCATGTGTAGATAAGAGGGAGGAGACGTCACCAATTCGCGTGTTGCTTCCTGTGTCTTTAATTTCCTGTAATTTAGCATGTGTCGATGTAACACCCTTGTAATTTAGCATGTGTCAATAAGAGGGAGGAGAAGGAGACTACTACGTCACCAATTCGCGCGTTACTTCCTGTGTGTCTTTAACACCCCTAACACCCTTGTAATTTAGCATGTGTCAATAAGAGGGAGGAGAAGGAGACTACTACGTCATCAATTCGCGCGTTACTTCCTGTGTGTCTTTAACACCTATAACACCCTTGTAATTTAGCATGTGTCAATAAGAGGAAGGAGAAGGAGACTACGTCACCAATTCGCGCGTTACTTCCTGTGTGTCTTTAACACCCCTGTAATTTAGCATGTGTCAATAAGAGGGAGGAGAAGGACACTACGTCACCAATTCGCGCGTTGTTTCCTGTATGTCTTTACCACCCTTGTGATTTAGCATGTGTTAATAAGAGATACTGATTGATAGCAGGAGACTAACGTCACCAATTCGCGTTGTGATTTAGCATGTGTTAATAAGAGATACTGATTGATAGGAGGAGACTAACGTCACCAATTCGCGCGTTACTTCCTGTGTGTCTTTAACACCCCTGTTATTTAGCATGTGTCAATAAGAGGGAGGAGGAGGAGACTACGTCACCAATTCGCGCGTTGCTTAATGTGTGTCTTTAAAAATCGCGCGTTGCTTCCTCACCAATTCACGTGTTACTTCCTGTGTGTCTTTAACACCCCTGTAATTTAGCATGTGTCAATAAGAGGGAGGAGTAGGAGACTACGTCACCAATTCGCGCGTTGTTTCCTGTGTGTCTTTACCACCCTTGTGATTTAGCATGTTTTAATAAAAGGAGAGAAGAAGACTACGTCACCAATTCGCGCGTTGGTGCGTTGCTTCCTGTTACCACCCTTGTAATTTAGCACGTGTCAATAAGAGGGAGGAGAAGGAGACTACGTCACCAATTCGCGCTTTACTTCCTGTGTGTCTTTAACACCCCTGTAATTTAGCATGTGTCAATAAGAGGGAGGAGAAGGAGACTACGTCACCAATTCGCGCTTTACTTCCTGTGTGTCTTTAACACCCCTGTAATTTAGCATGTGTCAGTAAGAGGGAGGAGAAGGAGACTACGTCACCAATTCGCGCGTTACTTCCTGTGTGTCTTTAACACCCCTGTAATTTAGCACGTGTCAATAAGAGGGAGGAGAAGGAGGCTACGTCACCAATTCGCGTTACTTCCTGTGTGTCTTTAACACCCCTGTAATTTAGCATGTGTCAATAAGAGGGAGGAGGAGGAGACTACGTCACCAATGCGCGTTACTTCCTGTGTGTCTTTAACACCCCTGTAATTTAGCATGTGTCAATAAGAGGGAGGAGGAGGAGACTACGTCACCAATTCGCGCGTTACTTCCTGTGTGTCTTAACACCCTGTAATGTAGCATGTGTCAATAAGAGGGAGGAGGAGGAGACTACGTCACCAATTCGCGCGTTACTTCCTGTGTGTCTTTAACACCCCTGTAATTTAGCATGTCTCAATAAGAGGGAGAAGAAGGAGACTACGTCACCAATTCGCGCGTTACTTCCTGTGTGTCTTTAACACCCTTGTAATTTAGCATGTGTCAATAAGAGGGAGGAGAAGGAGACTACGTCACCAATTCGCGCGTTACTTCCTGTGTGTCTTTAACACCCCTGTAATTTAGCATGTCTCAATAAGAGGGAGGAGGAGACTACGTCACCAATTCGCGCGTTACTTCCTGTGTGTCTTTAACACCCCTGTAATTTAGCATGTGTCAATAAGAGGGAGGAGAAGGAGTCTACGTCACCAATTCGCGCGTTACTTCCTGTGTTTTTTGCAGGTGATTATCACCCTCGTGTTATGCTAAACAGAACAAGCAATGACGAAAGGCTGATGGTGTTAATAGGCTGCTAGAAAAGGCTGATGGTAAGCATAGGCTAAATGGTGCTGTTGGTGTTGTTAATAGCTAATGTAGAAAGGGTTGATGGCAGCAACAGGCTAATGTAGAAAGGTTGATGTTGTTAATAGGCCAATGTAGAAGGTTTCGATGGTGTTGGTAGGCTACGAGACAGAAAATGTTGCTTAAAGTTAATAGGCTACGATAGATAGTTTGATGGGCGTTAATAGATACACTAGAATGGTTTTGCTGAAAGCACAAGGGCATGTAGAAAAGTTTATGGAAGCAAAGGGAAGCTACGATAGAAAGATTGATGTTGTTAATAGGCTAATGGTGTGTAGAAAAGCATAATTTATTAAAATACTAGAGAATACAACAGAATACATTAAATACAACATAATACAAGAGAATACAATAAAATATAAGAGAATATTAAAGAATATAGAAGAAAATACAAACAGAATACAAGAGATTACAATAAAATCTAACAAATAGAATACACTAAATGCACTCATAATTGAATAGAATATATTAAAATAGAAATAGAATACAAAAGACTAAAATAAAATACAACAGAATACAAGAGAATACATTAAAATACAACAGAATACAACAGAACACATTAAAATACAACAGAATACCATAAAATACAGCAGAATACAACAGAATACAATGAAATACAGCAGAATACAATGAATTACAGCGTAAAATAATAAATACAACAGAATGCAGTGAAATACAGGATAATACAATAAAATACAACAGAATGCAATAAAATAAAAAAGAATACAATGAAATATAACAGAATAGAATGCAATACAACAGAATACAATGAAATCCAACAACATACCATGAAATACTAATAAATACAACAGAATACAATGATTGAAAGGTTGATGGTGTTAATAGGCTATGCTAGAAAGGCTCATGTTGTTAATATGCTAATGTAGGAAGGTTGATGTTGTTAATAGGCTAATGTAGAAAGTTTCATGGTGTTAATAGGCTAATGTAGAAAGGTTCATTGTGTTAATAGGCTACGATAGATAGTTTGATGGTTTTAATAGGCTACGATAGAAAGATCGATGTTGTTAATAGGCTAATGTAGTGTAATAACATAATACATTAAAATACAAGAGAATACAACAGAATACATTAAAATACAACATAATACAAGAGAATACAATAAATACAAGAGAATACAACAGAATGCAACAGAATACATTAAAATACAACAGAATACAAGAGATTACATTAAAATACAACAGAATACAACAGAATACATTAAAATACAACAGAATACAATAAAATTCAACATAATACAACAGAATACAAAAGAATACATGAGAATACATTAAAATACAAACTGAATAAAACCGAACACAACAGAATACAAATAGAATAAATTAAATACAAGAGAATACATTAAAATACAACAGAATACAAGAGAATACATTAAAATACAACCTGAATACAATAAAATACAGCAGAACAAATAGAATACAACAAAATACATTAAAATACATCAGAAAACAACAGAATACATTAAAATACAACAGAATACAAGAGAATACAATAAAATACAACATAATACAAGAGAATACAATAAAATACAAGAGAAAACAACAGAATACATCAGAATCCATAAAAATACAACATAATAAAAGAGAATACAATAAAATACAAGAGAATACAACAGAATACATTAAAATACAACAGAATACAAGAGATTACATTAAAATACAACAGAATACACTAAAATACAACATAATTGAACAGAATATATTAAAATAGAACAGAATACAACAGACTACAATAAAATACAACAGAAGACAACAGAAGACAACATAATACATTAAAATACAATGGAATTCAACAAAATACAAGAGAATACATTAAAATACAACAGAATACAACAGAACACATTAAAATACAACAGAATACCATAAAATACAGCAGAATACAACAGAATACAATGAAATACAGCAGAATACAATGCAATACAACGTAAAACAATAAAATACAACAGAATGCAGTGAAATACAGGAGAATACAATAAAATACAACAGAATACAATAATAAAATAAAAAGAATACAATGAAATATAACAGAATAGAATGCAATACAACAGAATAGAATAAAATGCAACAGAATACAATGCAGTACAACAAAATACAATGAAATACTAATAAATACAAATACAAATAACAGAATACAATGATTGAAAGGTTGATGGTGTTAATAGGCTATGCTAGAAAGCCTCATGTTGTTAATATGCTATAGAAAGCTTGATGTTGTTAATAGGCTAATGTAGAAAGTTTCGTGGTGTTAATAGGCTAATGTAGAAAGGTTCATAGTGTTAATAGGCTACGATAGATAGTTTGATCGTTTTAATAGGCTACGATAGAAAGATCGATGTTGTTAATAGGCTAATGTAGTGTAATAACATAATACATTAAAATACAAGAGAATACATTAAAATACAACAGAATACAACAGAATACATTAAAATACAACAGAATACAATAAAATACAACAGAATACAACAGAATACAAAAGAATACATGAGAATACATTAAAATACAACCGAATAAAACCGAACACAACAGAATACAACAGAATAAATTAAAATACAACAGAATACATTAAAATACAACAGAATACAAGAGAATACATTAAAATACAACAGAATACAATAAAATACAGCAGAATACAACAGAATACAACAAGAAAATACATTAAAATACAACAGAATACAACAGAATACAATAAAATAAAACAGAATGCAACAGAATACATTAAAATACAACAGAATACATTAAAATACAACAGAATATATTAAAATACAATAGAATACAACAGAATACAGTAAAATACAATAAAATACAACAGAATACATTAAAATACATCAGAAAACAACAGAATACATTAAAATACAACAGAATACAAGAGAATACAATAAAATACTAGAGAAAACAACAGAATACATCAGAATCCATTAAAATACAACATAATACAAGAGAATACAATAAAATACAAGAGAATACAGCAGAATACAACAGAATATATTAAAATACAACAGAATACAACAGAATACAATAAAATACAACAGAATACAACAGAAGACAACATAATACATTAAAATGCAACATAATACAACAGAATACAAGAGAATACATTAAAATCCAACATAATACAACAGAATACATTAAAATACAACAGAATACCCAAAAATACTAAAGAATAGAACAGAATACAATGAAATACAGCAGAATACAATGAAATACAACGTAAAACAATAAAATACAACAGAATGCAGTGAAATACAGGAGAATACAATAAAATACAACAGAATACAGTAAAATATAATAGAATACAATGAAATATAACAGAATAGAATGCAATACAACAGAATAGAATAAAATGCAACAGAATACAATGCAATACAACAAAATACAATGAAATACTAATAAATACAACAATATACAACAGAATACAATGATTGAAAGGTTGATGGTGTTAATAGGCTATGCTAGAAAGCCTCATGTTGTTAATATGCTAATATAGAAAGGTTGATGTTGTTAATAGGCTAATGTAGAAAGATTCGTGGTGTTAATAGGCTAATGTAGAAAGGTTCATAGTGTTAATAGGCTACGATAGATAGTTTGATCGTTTTAATAGGCTACGATAGAAAGATCGATGTTGTTAATAGGCTAATGTAGTGTAATAACATAATACATTAAAATACAACAGAATACAACAGAATACATTAAATACAACAGAATACATTAAAATACAACAGAATACATTAAAATACAACAGAATATAATAAAATACAACAGAATACAACAGAATACAAGAGAATACATGAGAATACATTAAAGTACAACCGAATAGAACCGAACACAACAGAATACAATAAAATACTAGAGAAAACAACAGAATACATCAGAATCCATTAAAATACAACATAATACAAGAGAATACAATAAAATACAAGAGAATACAGCAGAATACAACAGAATATATTAAAATACAACAGAATACAACAGAATACAATAAAATACAACAGAATACAACAGAAGACAACATAATACATTAAAATGCAACATAATACAACAGAATACAAGAGAATACATTAAAATCCAACAGAATACAACAGAATACATTAAAATACAACAGAATACCCAAAAATACTAAAGAATAGAACAGAATACAATGAAATACAGCAGAATACAATGAAATACAACGTAAAACAATAAAATACAACAGAATGCAGTGAAATACAGGAGAATACAATAAAATACAACAGAATACAGTAAAATATAATAGAATACAATGAAATATAACAGAATAGAATGCAATACAACAGAATAGAATAAAATGCAACAGAGTACAACGAAATCCAACAAAATATAATGAAATACTAATAAATACATCAAAATACAACAGAATACAATGATTGAAAGGTTAATGGTGTTAATATGCTATGCTAGAAAGGCTCATGTAGGCTAATGTAGAAAGGTTGATGTTGTTAATAGGCTAATGTAGAAAGTTTCATGGTGTTAATAGGCTACGATAGAAAGGTTCATTGTGTTAATAGGCTACGATAGATAGTTTGATGGTGTTAAAAGGCTACGATAGAAAGGTTGATGTTGTTAATAGGCTACTGTAAGGTAATAACATAATACATTAAAATACAACAGAATACAATAAAATAATATAGAATACATTAAAATATAACAGAATACAACAGAATACATTAAAATACAAAAGAATATAATAAAATACAACAGAATGCACCAGAATACAACAGAATAAATCAGAATACATTAAAATACAAACTGAATACAAACTGAATGCAACAGAATACAACAGAACCCATTAAAATACAACAGAATGCAACATAATAAATTAAAATGGAACAGAATACAACAGAATGCATTAAAATACAACAGAATAAAATAAAATATAAGAGAATACAACAGAATACAACAACAGAATACATTAAAATACAAGAGAATACAATAAAATAAAACAGAATACAACAGAATACATTAAAATACAACAGAATACAACAAAATACAACAAGAGAATACATTAAAATATAATAGAATACTACAGAATATAGTAAAATACAACAGAATACAACAGAATACACTATAATACAACAGAAAACAACAGAATACATTAAAATACAACAGAATACAAGAGAATACAATAAAATACAACAGAAAACAACAGAAGACAACATAATACATTAAAATATAACAGAATACAACAGAATACAGTAAAATACAAGAGAATACAACAGAATACAACAGAATACATTAAAATACAACAGATTACATTATTATATACCATAATACACTAAAATACAACATAATTCAACAGAATACATTAAAATACAACAGAATACAACAGAATATAATAAAATACAACAGAATACAACAGAAGACAACATAATACATTAAAATATAACAGAATACAATAGAATAAATTAAAATACAACAGAATACAACAGAATACAATAAAATACAACAGAATAATACAGAAGACAACATAATACATGAAAATACAACAGAATACAATAAAAGACAACAGAATAAATTAAAATACAACAGAATGCAACAGAATACATTAAAATACAACAGAATACCATAAAATACAACAGAATACAACAGAATACAATGAAATACAACAGAATACAATGAAATACAACGTAAAACAATAAAATACAACAGTATGCAGTGAAATACAGGAGAATACAATAAAATACAACAGAATACAATAAAATACAATAGAATACAATGAAATATAACAGAATAGAATGAAATACAGCAGAATACAATAGAATGCGACAGAATACAGTGAAAGCCAATGAAATACTAATAAATACAACAAAATACAACAGAATACAATGATTGAAAGGTTCATGGTGTTAATATGCTATGCTAGAAAGGCTCATGTTGTTAATAGGCTAATGTAGAAAGGTTGATGTTGTCAATAGGCTAATGTAGAAAGTTACATGGTCTTAACAGGCTACGATAGAAGGGTTCACTGTGTTAATAGGCTACGATAGATAGTTTGATGGTGTTAATAGGCTACGATAGAAAGGTTGATGTTGTTAATAGGCTAATGTACGGTAATAACATAATACATTAAAATAAAACAGAATACAACAGAATACATTAAAATACAACAGAATACAACAGAAAACATTAAAATACAACAGAATACAGCTGAATACAATAAAATACAACAGAGGACAACATAATACATTAAAATACAACAGAATACAACAGAATACATTAAAATACAACAAAAAAGACAAAATACAACAGAATACCATAAAATACAACAGAACACAATGAAATACAACAAAATACAATGAAATACAACAAAATACAAGAAAACACAATGAAATACAACAAAATACAATGAAATACAATGAAATACAACAAAATACAATGAAATACAACAAAATACAATAAAATACATGAAAATACAATGAAATACTATGAAATACAAAAAAATACAATGAAATACAACAAAATATAATGAAATACAAGAAAATAAAATGAAATACAATAAAATACAATGAAATACATGAAAATACAAGTAAATACAATTAAATACAACTAAATACTATGAAATACAATTAAATAAAATCAAATACAATGAAATACAACACAATACAATGAAATACAATAAATTACAATGAAATACAATGAAATACAAAAAAATACAACAAAATACAATGAAATACAACAAAATACAATGAAATACAAGAAAATACAATGAAATACAATGAAATACAACAAAATACAATGAAATACAATGAAATACAATAAAATACAATGAAATACAACAAAATACAACAAAATACAATGAAATACAATGAAATACAACAAAATACAATGAAATACAATGAAATACAATGAAATACAATGAAATACAACAAAATACAATGAAATACAATGAAATACAACAAAATACAATGAAATACAACAAAATACAATGAAATACAACAAAATACAATGAAATACAATGAAATACAACAAAATACAATAAAATACAAGAAAAAACAATGAAATACTATGAAATACAACAAAATACAATGAAATACAATGAAATACAACTAAATACAATTAAATACAATGAAACAAAA
>NW_026112010.1:0-15000 GCF_024679095.1 Eriocheir sinensis
ACAATGGAAATAAAGTTTTTATTCTTATTCTTATTCTCTCTCTCTCTCTCTCTCTCTCTCTCTCTCTCTCTCTCTCTCTCTCTCTCTCTCTCTCTCTCTCTTTTTATTTAAACTGACGAATCTATAGTACACAACATATTTGTATTTCGCCGACGACACTTTATGCGATCGTTCGAGTAGCATATGTTTCTCTGTGCACTTTTTAGGGCTTAAAATGTCACTTTTTCCCGTGCATTATTTCAAAAGCCCTTTACACTTGTTCACTGTATATTTAGCATCACTAGTGGTGTGGGGCATGTTCTTCGCCACCTGTGAGCAGCCACTTTTACCTGCTGGGTGGACATTTCCCTCACTGTTGGCCCTGCTGCAGTGAATGTGTTCCACAGGCGGGACACCCTGGAGGTGAAGGTCCGTTGGTGCTGGCTGGCGCGTGACCTCGGCACCCCGACCTGCTCGTGGCTGGTGAGTACCGTTCTCGTATCTCTCACAGCCTCTCGCGGGGGGAGCCTCAGTCTCGCCAGGTGTGGTACTCCTTGTACCTGGGCCTTGTGGAACACCACCAGCGCAGCGACGTCCCGGCGGTGCTCCAGAGTGTCTAGATGTATAATATCCTGAGGGGGCGGCTGAGGGTTGTTCTCCTGTAACAGTCGCTGCACCCGTCGCTCCACCTTGTCCAGTCTCTGCAGGTGTGTGGCAGCGCTGGACATAAAGGTCAGAGCCCCGTACTCCAGGTAGGATCTTACCTGGGCCTTGTAGAGGAGCATAATTCCTCGCTTGTCGAGGAAATTAGCCACTCTACGAAGGGCAGAGACACGTAGGGAGGCTTGGTGGGCGACGTGTTTCAGGTGGCGGTCGAAGCGCAGCTCTCGGTCCAAGTCCACTCCGAGGATCCTGACGTAATCCTGGAGCGGGAGGGTGACGGAGCCAAACATCACCCTTCCTTCGACAGCTTGTGTGGCTGCCGAGAGATCACCATCGCCTGAATCTTCTCAGGAGCAAAGTTCACCTGCCAGCGCTACCCCCACTCACGTATCAAGCGTAGTTGCTGGTTGACCTCAGCAACCGCTTGCTGGCTTTCTTGGCGAGGGTAGGAGAGGGAGAGCGTGCAGTCGTCAGCGTATGCAGAGACTGCTGGCAGACTCCTGAAAAGGTCGTCGATGTACAGATTCCAGAGGACAGGTCCCAGCACAGATCCCTGAGGGACTGAGGCACCCACTGGGAGGTCCTTGGACTGCTGGCCGCCGACGACGACGTGGAGGCTTCTTCCTTGAAGGTAGTCGCTCATCAGCATCAGCAGGTGTCCTTGGATGCCTTTGGCACGAAGCTTCTCCAGCAAACCGCGTGCCACACCCGGTCAAAAGCACCCGCGATGTCGAGAGCGACGACAATGGTATCCAGGCCGGTGTCTAGTGAGTCCTGCCAATCCCTGGAGAGGAGCTGCAGGAGGTCTGAAGTGGAGCGGCCAGATCTGAACCCAAACTGCTGGTCAGTGATGAGGGCGTTGTTCTCGAGGTGGCGGGTGATGGCCTCCACCACTATTCTCTCGAAGAAATTTAAATTATTAATATGGATTTAGCACTTTATTTGGCACCTCAAACCTACAAGATTATCTATCTATTGATTACCAGATGCTTCAATCTGTAGAGGTGGCCACAGATGAGTCACCTCCATGCACTCCTATTCCCTGTCAACAGGCACCTTTCCTTTCACTCAACCCACACTCTTATTCATATACCTCTCAACATCTCTCCATCTCACTCTCGGTATACCTCTCCCTTGCTGCCCCAGCACCTCACCATTGTATACCCTCCTAGTAACTCTCTCTTGCTCTACATACATTTCACATGCCTGAACCACCTCAAGGTGTTCGTTTTCACACTCTCCAGTACATTCAATCCCACACCATATTCCTTACGTACTTCCACATTCATCCTTCTGTCCCTCCATGTTATTTCACGTGCACCTCTCAAGTAATTCATGCCTTCCTGGTCAGTTTTATCATAGGCTTTCTCCACATCCATAAAAGGAGCATACAACTTTTGTACTTTCTCTATAGATACTTCTCCACTTACAATCTTTGCATAAGGCTTCAGCTATAGTTAGAGCATATCAGGGATGTTTTAAGCCAATTTCTATATTATAGTATTAGAGACAAGTTCTGCTTAAGAAAAATTTGACCTGGACAAGATCCCTGTTCATTACATAAGCATACAAATGCCTATTGATAATAAATGGTAGCATACTACTATCACATTCTGGCTAAAGAGGTCCATGATATTCAATAAGCATACTGGTGAGATCCAGTAAATATCTACATGTACATATACCATTAAGGCAAGACTGAAAACACAACAGAGCTTACCCATGGAAACAAGCCTTCACGCTTGATGGATGGATAAGCAGACACCATCTTCATTCCAATTGCTTTGTATGTCCCCATAGGATTTGATTCAATCAAGGGATAAAACTTTAGATAATAATTTTTTGTCTCTTCAATCAGCTGTAGCCACACTTTTCGGGAACAGGTAGGCTCTAGTAGCATCGCTTTCGTCGCCCCTGACAGTTCAGGCAGAGGTGGATCTGTGAAATATTGTACTGGTATGGAGTATGGAGTGAGTAGGGTGGAAAATGGAGGGAGGGAAGAGCAAAAAGCACTGTAGATTATATCTGTGCGGATGAATGAATGAGGAGGTCTGTGAAAGATGCAAAGGTATATAGATGTATTGGATGTGGTCTGTTGGACCACTAAGAGGTGGAGAAGTTACAGGAGTAGGTAAAGATGTAAGTTCTGGAGAGTGGTGTAGAGAAAACTAGGCAAGTATGATTTGGAATGAATGGATACAGTAGGTGAGTATGGTGTTTAAGGAAGAATCCAGCATGTGTAGATATGTTTGGGGTAAAGAGGTGAGGTAGAGGTCTGAAGAGGACAGCATGGTGGGTGGACTGGGTGAGAAAAGTGGTTGAAGGGAAGAGAGCATACAGGGAGCAGCTGGGAAGCAGAGGGAATGAGAACTTGGAAAGGCAGAAAAGAAAATTATTTGTGGAAATGGAGAACTGAATAGTGGGATGAGGATCTTGGGAGCAACTTGAGTGAGAAATGGAGCATAAGAAGCTGTTCTGAAAGGATTTGAAGGGAGTATGGGAAGGGAACATGGGAGTTGGTGAGGGTGTGAAGAATGAATGCAAACAAATCTGGCAAGTGAGGGGCAGGAACAGAATATATAAATACTTTCCACCCTTCCAAAATTGGTTTGTCCAAAGTTACCTTTGTTATAGGCACCAGTGCATCACCAATCTAATTACTATAATTCACAACTAGGGTCATAAACTAAAACTGCAACTTACGTTGTGGTATTCCATCACTTAATGGTCAATCTGACTCCTCTTCAAAATTTTGTGTAGGGGAGGTAGGAGGTGAAGGGGGAAGGGATAGGGTCTGATCACTGAATGAACTGTAGGGGGATGGTGCTAAGATGACAGTAGAATCGGGTGAGTGGGGAGGAAGGGAAGCAATGAAATCTAGGAGTTGCTGTTCCTGTCGTGGGGACGAGGGATGAGGAGCATGTGAGGGTCCAGCAGTAGGGGATGAAGGGTGAGGAGGGTTTGATGGGCCAGTGGTAGGAACTGTGGAGGGAATGTGTGAAGGGGCAGGGGAGTGGACTAAGGAAGATGAATATGGACTGAAGGCTGGAGACAAAGGCTGTGAGGTGTTGGGCTGCTGAGAGTCAGGAGACTTGTCCACTGCTATAAAAAAATCCGAGTGTCTCTTTGTCTGATGGGACGTTGAAGTGCAACTGGTTGAGCCTGCAGCAGATACACCAGTACCCCAGTAAAAGTACATTCTTATACAGTTTTCAATTTTCTAATACCTAGAAACTTATGTTGAACACCTGCAATGAACCTATAAGTTTCCTCTACTTGCTGCTCACCCAATAAACTTTGTAGCTTTATCTGCATAGCCTCAGATTATGGCCCCTACTTTATTTTATATGCCCCCAGAGCCATGGCCCCCAGTTTGGTACCCCCACACCCACACACATATATATATATATATATATATATATATATATATATATATATATATATATATATATATATATATATATATATATATATATATATATATATATATATATATATATATATATATATATATATATATATATATATATATATATATATATATATATATATATATATATATATATATATATATATATATATTTTGGGAACCACACACACACACATACACACGCACACACACACGCTCACCATACGCACACGCACATACGCTCACCCACGCATGCACATGCATAAACCCACACACACACAGATATATATAATGTATAGAGCATAAAGAAATCTTTAAGCCTACAGTTAGCACACTATGGTTATCAAAATAACCCTATATAGCCTATGCAGGCAACAATCAGAAAATGAAGAGTTAAATGTACCTGCTATTAAAGTAGATGGCCGTTGAGGTGTGGCATCTGGACTGTCACCTGCAGGAGCTTCAACCGAAGAAGCTGAATTGTTGCTTATGTCTGCCAGTGTGTCTCCTTGGTGTGCAGCAGAACTAGTGGCAATTGGTGTGTCCTGTTCACCTTGCTGTGGAGCAGAAGTACTGGTACTAGCAGTTGATGTGTATTGTTCTTGGTGTGCAGTACCACCATGTACGAGTAACTTGCTGCTGGATGGTGAATACTCTTCATCATCAGTTAACAGGAGTAAAACTTCATATTTCACTTCTTCTAACACTTCATTGTCTTCTATGAGGCTTCCACAAGCCTCCAACACAAGGCGGGCCGATCTTGAGACAACACAAAGTTTATCCTTTGCTGCAATAGTTAGAAACATATTAACTTCATTTAACTCTTCATATAGCTACAGTACTAATAATTTGGAAGGTCACCTATGACTAGAAGTAGAATCTTGATATAAAGTCATTTTAAAGGTAAATTGTAGTAAAATAAACATGTAGACAATACTGATAAAGAGGTAATCATGGTTATTATAAATTAAAATTATGCTCTACAAGATGCACCTGCTTTTTCCAATTTAGACCTACTTGTATTAGTTCATGTTTCATTCACATTTGGAAAATAAATATTAGGGCTACTGTACAATCTCATACACCACAGCTTCTAATAAATTCTGTGAGAAAATCTGCAAATGTTTCAGGTTAAAAAAAAAAATGAATAAATAAATTTTAAAAAAATAGAAACTTAGTATTGTTCGACATAATCATTAAATTAACGGAGGTACAAAGAATCGGTTCATAATTCTGAAAAAAGGATCATGACAAAAAGACTAAATTCATGAATTCTGAGGTACCAGTAACAGGGTTCAAATGTGCAGTATCGTACTGCATATACAGCAATTTTGACTGCTTACCTTTTTGCAAAAGACTGTCTATATCTGTCTCACATGCAACCGTCTTCCTTGTTTTACGATTACTGCTCCATATTCGAAACACTGGCATGCTATAAATGTAACAAAGAGATAATAATACAGGTACTGAATATAAAAGCAAAATGAAGGGCTGGAATCATATAATGCTACACACTCTTTAAAAAAATGTGCTTACTAACATATAGGTAGATATCTTTTTTGTGACAAAATATTGTAGGATTAACCAACACATTGGCAACCATGCTTATCTTGTGTGTGTGTATATATGTATGTATGTATGTATGTATGTATGTATGTATGTATGTATATATATATATATATATATATATATATATATATATATATATATATTTATATATATATATATATGTATATATATATATATATATATATATATATATATATATATATATATATATATATATATATATATATATATATATATATATATGTATATATATATATATATATATATATATATATATATATATATATATATATATATATATATATATATATATATATATATATATATATATATATATATATATATATATATATATATATATATATATATATATATATTATATCAGCTTATATATATATAAACATTTAAACTTGTCAGCTTGGAAACATAAATACATAATGGGATCAATATTAGGAGTGGCCAGCTTGCACTGAATACTGAAACACTAATAGCCCCATCACCTACTCCAATACAACTGCTTTAAATTATACATGTTCAACAAAATGACAGTATCTGTTTGTTACATACATTTCATTATTTACATAATGAACAGGTAGAGCCAATTATTCACTATACTGCAATAACTCAAAACTCTTAGCCTTCCAGTTGGTGTCACTACATATGAATTGTAATGGTCATCATAGCCACAATTTGATAGCTTGTCAACTACAAAGAATTTCATCTGATCATACACTAAGTTATGGCACAAAGACCACCGACTGGAACCAGCTTTTCCCAACTCAGGAGTACTGCTACTCCAGGTTTATATGTAGGACCCTTGATACTCACTGCTGGTGACATGTAAGCCAAAAGAGGCTCAACTACTTCCACATTGTGTTCTAGGAATAAGCATACATTGTCCCTTGATATCTGGGAATTTTACTGCAATGTCTACTTCAGTACCTTCTTTAACTATATCCCCAGCATAGAGGAAATTCTCATTGCCAACTTCCAAAAGAGGATTAGAGCAAAGCATTCTGTAACACATATATTTCTGGTGGTACTCTGACATGGACTTTGATATATATTTTGAAACAATGCCACTTCTTTTGTTTAAAAAACCATGCTTCCTTCAAACCGAAGGCACCACTGATTCCTACCTGGGCCAAATCTCTTAATTTGCTCAGGTATATGAAACAGTAATGAAATTTAGGAGTAATTGTCTCAGATGGAAAAATTTCTTGAAATTTGTAATGGTGACTGCTAATCAGCTGGTCTAGCTGTCCGACAGTGTTTAGATCAGCAAGTGGTGACGTAGCTAGCATTGTTATGTGTGAAAGCCGTACAAAATTCTTCCACATCTCATCATCTCTCTTTACTTTATGTCCAATTAAGAATGGTAAAGCATAACACAGGGTCAAGATTGATGCTGAAGTTTGCTTTATTTTCTTATCAGTAGCTAGTTGCTTCTGGTCTATTTTCTCAGGTTTATGACTTGAATCTAGGTATGAAAATGCAAAGTTTTCCATCTGAGCATTCAGATAGGCCAAGCTGAAATAATTCTTGCAATACACAAAACTATACAGCATTAATGCCATTTCATAAGGGACAATGCCTTCTGTTAACACATGCATTGGGTCATGGACAAGGCATTGACTTAATGGAAAATCTTTTATATTACTTAGAGCACTAGCTTCTTTAATTCCCCACATTTTACTCCAATACTCCATGGATGCCTTACTCAAAGTCTTCAAAGCAGCTGTTCTCTCACTATGTTCTACAAACTGGCGTTCCTCAAGTCAACTTTAGTGACTTCACAAGTTCTGCAAGGCTTGACAGCAAAAGCAACTCCTTCTTTGAAACCTCCCAGCCATTGTGCAGCAAGAGTATCACATGGAACCATTACCAAAGCCCCATATACAGTTTGCTTAGAACCATTTATTTCTATTTCTATTCCTTTTTGCTGCATGTCATTCAAAGTATTTAAAAAATCCTGAAGAAGAGGCTTAACTCCAAATTTTCTAATATCCCTGCTTTTGGCTATAGCTATGAGCTGAATAGATGACAGCTTTGATCGAAATTGAGGTGGAATATTTGCTAAGCTGTAGTAAAACATGGAGAGCTTGTGCTTTTTTACATGAGTGCCAAGAGGATTCACTATCTCCATGTCATCATGATTTAATATTATTTGCAATGCATTTACATTCTGCTGAAATACTGTATGCTCCCTAATAAATGTTCCATCACATATATCATGCATCATATCATTTTGTGAGTAATGGGATGTTTGCACTGCTCTTAATACCTCTGGCAATTGTAAGAGAGCCTGAATGCTCTCCTTGAATGGTACATAATATCCAAGCTTCTTTATTTCTCTTGTTTCTCCATTGACTGTTTTACTTTCACTCCCAACTAAAACTTCTTCAGGTGATATCAACTTGCAGTGAGTTTGGTAATATTTATGTCTATTATGGTCTGTACTTATATTGCTGAAATCAACATGTTTAATAGACTCCAAAACCTCACTTTCCAATTTTATTCCAGAAGTAGTGACTACCTTATTAACTGCTTGGGTCACATAATGAGACACTAATAGTGATGTGTGTGCAATGATATCATTAACAGCACTCTTTGGAATTCTGTGTTGTGTTTCTAATTTCAATGCATATTCAGCATTCTTTAAAAATGCAAAATTTTCAAAGAGAGTATTTGTTTCATCACTGGATATATCAAGAACATCTCCAATAACAGATTCTTCACCACCAGTAGCTGCCATATGTTCATCACTGATGCTACCAACTTCTTTGTGGCATCCCCAATTGTGTTGCTTAAAAGCTTTCCAACTTTTAGTAGTGTAAGCACATGTGCCAAGGTTACATGATATTAAGAAATTAGGACTATTTTTGTGCACTCTAAGTATATGATGAATATATCTACTGACTTTTGAAGTAGAGAAAGGGCACATAGAGCAATTATGCATAACAGCACTCATGATTAAAAGGTTATTTTTTTTCCTCAGCAGTATGCATCAATTATGTACCATACCAGTAGCTACACCACATGAATGAAAATTAGAGGTCATTCATTACTTCAACTTAGCACGGATGACATTTATGGGCTGAGTTACTGAATTTCTGTATGGAAGGCTATGGCCAATCTCATGCACCAGTTAACTATGACTTCATCTGATCATTTACCCCAGCCAATGGAGATAAGAGGGGGAAGAGAAACTGGGCAACAACAAAAGTTAGGGTAACCAGTACACCTGTCAGTAAGCATGTTTGTGTGTGTGCAACATATATGTTACAACAACTCCAAAATGTAATAGCTTTACAGTACATACCTTTATACTATTACTCTTTATACACACCTTGCAGCTACCAGTGTTTGAATTACATGGAAACAGAATTGGATCGTCCTGGGTCACCTCCTCACAGCTACACTTGGACTGGTATCCAGCAGCTGGTATCGGTGTGGCCTTTCGAATAGTGCTTTCCCATACACACACCTGTAACAGCAAGAAACAAAGTAGGGATTTGGAGACATTAACTCGTAAAGCGTCAGAGATGTATGATGTACACTAGAAAACTTCTGCCGTTTTCCTGATAAGTTGCACCATCAAAATATGTTCAAATACTGTTCTCATACATTGCAAGCATTGCATGTGCTAACATTGATGTTGTCCTATTTGCATTATTTATGTTTACCTCTCTAGTGTTTTTTTGCTATGTTGTTTAATGCTTGTGAAACACCATCATATGTGAATTGTGACATGCATGTTGCTTTCTTGTATGTAATACAAGTACATGTGATGAAGAAAATGTCTCTGAGTGATGTTTTTGACAATTCGAATCAAGTTTGTTGTGCTTTTGTGTTGGTATTTACTAGATGCCGTTATGGCTCTGAAATATGGTTTATTGAGAATTATGACATGCATGTCGCTATTTTGTAATCAAACTAGTAAAAACAAGTAGATACATATAATGGAGTGGAGGTATATGAGTTGACTTTTATGCCTTTTAAAGAATAACTGCTGATTTTTCCACCATTTGCAGAATATTTTGTGGTTCTAAAAATACCCCTTCCAGGCACTTCTGGGAGCAATGACTGTCATTTCCGTTAATTTCACATCACTTTGGATAAATTTAGCCAAAACAACAACAATAATGAAAAAGTAGTAGTAGTAGTAGTAGTAGTACATAGTAGTAATCAAAAAAGAAGAAAAAGTAGTAGTAGTAGTAGTAGTAGTTGTAGTTATGATGATGAAGAAGAAGAAGAAGAAGAAGAAGAAGAAGAAGAAGAAGAAGAAGAAGAATATATGAGTATCATTATTATTATTATTATTGATAACATTATTAGTTCTATTATTCTCAAGTTGTTGTTATTATTATTATTATTATTATTATTATTATTATTATTACTGCTAGAAATAGCAGAGATATAGTGGTTGTTGTAGTGGGAGAAATAGTAATAGTTCTAGTAATAAATAGTAATGATAGGTGCAGAATTAATAATAATAATAATAATAATAATAATAATAATAATAATAAATAATAATAATAATAATAACAATATCATAATATTATCATAATATATCATAATTACCTATTAGAGGTTTTTACTGTTATTCTTGTAATCATCATTATTAGCAATCCTCAGGGTAAATATTTTACAACTTCACCAGTCTTTAGATGGCTTTCCTATCTTTTTTAAATGATAAAGGTATTCATACTGAGTAATTTAAACCCCATATATATCCACTGCAAATTAATGGTTACAGAGATATAAGGACTGATAGGTTAAGTTAATTTACCCTTATAATAGCTAACCGAGGGCTCACATGGGGATAAAACCACCCTGTTAGGCTTGGTTAAAATAGGCTTGATCAGTTCTGTTCAATATCGAAATAGTTACAGCTGAATAGAAAGCAAAAAAAGCTTGATTTAAGCATCTAGGGAGGCGGTGGCCGAGTGGATAGGGTGGTGAGTGTGGGGTGGGACTGATGTCGACGTATGGGTTCGAATCCCCACCAGTGCTACCTTAAAACTTTGTGTCATTTGCCGAGTGGCTTAAAATCACCTACATGTCACCCTGACACCCAAGTTCTAGTTGCATCTGTATCTATAAAATTCACTGTATGTCTGTCTGTGTGTGTTTGTTTGTTGGTGTGTTGATTTTTTCATCACTGACACACCGTCAGAGCCAGCTCAACCAAACTTGGCATGCAGATACCTGGGCACCTCTGGATTGTCCTCGGGGGGTCTAAATTTGAGTACCCCTTTCGGTTACCACGTTACAGGACGTGCCATGTGAAGAGAAACTTTAATGAAAACATACTTTCCCTCATAGCGACTTAATGGTTGGTCTGATCCCATTTTTGAGGGCATACTTCCTTTGCGGAAGAAAGAGATCTACAACTTTGCTCTCTATGAAAATTTCTGTATCTGTGACGCAAATGGTGTTTTTTTTTTTGCACTTTTATGTTATTTTTGGGCACTTTCATGTTACGGTTGAATTACTTTGCCTCATAGCGACTTAATGGTTCCACTAATGCACCTTTCCTTATAATCATTCTTTCTATAAACAATGCCTGTACAACTTTGCTCTCAATAGAAAATTCTGTATCTGTGACACAAAATGCGCTATTCGGTATTTTTAAGTTACCGCTTATGGTACCGTTAACTTATAAAAAGCGGAAAAACGCAATTTGTTACTTTTTTTATTGATAGCGAAGTTATAGAGCTATTTTCTCGAAACAGAATGGTTATTATAAAAAGTGCATCTCGGGAACTGTTAAATCTCTGTGATCCAAAGTATTTAAATGGTACCATGAACGTGGCCAAAAATAACACAAAAGTGATGTAATTTCTCTCTCTCGCTCTCTCTCCCTCAACAGAAAAAGACACACACACACACACACACACAGAGAGAGAGAGAGAGAGAGAGAGAGAAACAACCCGGGCAACGCCGGGTAACTCAGCTAGTATGCAATAAAGATGAGCTTTGGGGTGTATAGCATGGGCCTTTCAGGTGCCACTATAAACCCTCGCCCGCACACCAACGGGCCTGCCTCTGACCAACATCCAAGTGGCAGACACGCCTACGGTGCATAAGGGCTAGGATGTAAAAAAAAAAAAAAAAAAAAGCGACCCGTCCCTGACCCATGACGGCCATTGTGAGACGCAGAGACCGGTGAAGTTGTAAAAACTTACCATGCTCAGCGGCAAAGGCTACAATAAGCCGATAAAATACTCCAACACAGAAAACTAACAACGGATTGACGAACCAAGTCTCTCTCTCTCTCTCTCTCTCTCTCTCTCTCTCTCTCTCTCTCTCTCTCATAACCTCTTGTTATTAATGTAACTAACTTACTTGTAATAGTGCGATATTCATTATCAGTTGACAGGCAGGGATGGCCAGGTAGAAAACTTTGTAAATTTTAAAACTCCACCACTGTCATCAGTCTCCGCGTTTTAAGATGGCCGTTCCTGGATCAAGATTTTCTTTCTTTTCCGCTAAAACTCTTACCATAGTTAACAGAACTAATCGAACCTATTAAAACCTAACCTAACAGGGTGGTTTCATCCCCATGCGAGCCTGCGGTTTGCTATTATAAGGGGATATTAACCTATCAATCCCTACCTAGTCACAGTGCAGGAATATTCACAACCTCAAGAACACTCACACGTACCTTGACCTGTTGTTGTTTTTCTTCGAGGCTATCGCTGGTGGGACACTTGGCCAGTGTTCTTCAAAAAGTGTGGAAGTAATTGAAACAACCGCGTGCGTCCCTCCGGCCTCCACCGTTGAACTGCGTAATGCGTATACAAGACTCCGACGCGTATCTCATGAGCGTGTTCGTTTTCGTGTCGATGCGTAACGACAGTTGCTTTCATTAAACTAAATATATAACCATTCACCGTTTCAGTAACCATGTGACTGCTTTTGTAATTAGCAAGTCATTTTGATATTAAGAACTAGACAATTATTTTACAAGAAGCGTGGATAAGTATTTCACAAAAAACATTCATGTTGGGATGGAGTTCGAACGATTGGTGCTGAAATAAGTGAGAGTTAGGATACTAAATCTCAAGCTTTTGGTAATTTTACTGGAAAGTCATCTAGCCTAAGTTCTATGGAAAAGATATTCAGTGCAAACATTCAGTGACTAAAACCCTTTGTTTCTGTCAGAAAAGAATTAGCATTCTGTAATGAGTTTCATTGCTAGCACACGTTGTGAGGCGTTGTTAAGTGAACACACGTGTTTATTTTTGTGATGTTCAGATAATAACAAGTGTGTTTTAAGACACCTTAAATCGCGTAATGATAATACATTATCTGTATACTTTGTCACATTTATTGATGTTCACCATATGTTATTTCATCATTATGACGTATTCAAACCATGCGTTCATTTGTATTGCATCCACATATCTATCTATCTACATCTTTCTATATATATATCTCTATATATATCTAGATATATATTTATATATATATATATATATATATATATATATATATATATATATATATATATATATATATATATATATATATATATGTATACATATATATGTATATATATATATATATATATATATATATATATATATATATATATCTATATATATATATATATATATATATATATATATATATATATATATATATATATATATATATATATATATAAAAATTGATCATTTCCATTATAATATGCAGGGAAAATGTAGTGCTGTACATTAAACATATATTGTGTTTTACGTAAAACGTGTGAAGTGTTTAACATAAAACATAGTCGTTTCATAATAAACATTAAGTGTTGCATAAAATACATCTGGTATATTTCCTTGTTTTTACAAAAACAACTGTGTTTGCCTAAAAACACACAAAAAAGTATTTACATGTTGAAAGAAAAAAATTATTTTTTACAGTGTACGAGAACAACCGCCCACACGCCACTTCACGAAAGTAACACCATA
Source organism: Eriocheir sinensis (assembly GCF_024679095.1). Lineage (NCBI taxonomy): Eukaryota > Metazoa > Arthropoda > Malacostraca > Decapoda > Varunidae > Eriocheir > Eriocheir sinensis. The sequence goes on from NW_026112010.1 coordinate 13,585, forward strand.
CCTTAGCTTAGCTTTACACACAAACAAATCAAACACACAACCCCCCAGCATGCTGGAGAAATACAAATAAGGTGCCCGATAAACAATAAACACCAGAACAACTAACGAACCTATACCATACAACTGTACACTCCTACTGTCTTTCCTTTTCCCATACCTGTATCTTCCTCACTAACCCACTTCCTCTTCTTACTATACCCTTGATTTAAAAAAAAAGTGTAGATATCGGGGTGAAGGGGGGGTGGAGGGGGAAGGAAGTGTAGATAATGGGGTGGAGGGGGTGGGGGGTTGAAGGTGGTTGGGGGGGGAAGAAGTGTAGATAATTAGGTGAAGGTAAGGAAGGAAGTGTTAGGGAGAAGGAGTGCATATAACGGGGCTGAAGGGGACGGGGGTGTTAGGGGAGAGGAAGTGTAGATAACGGTGTGGAGGTGGGTGGAGGGGGAACGAAGTGCATGATTTTGTTTATATCAGCTTGGAGGGAGGGGGAAGGGGGTGTTAGGAGGGATGGAATGAAGATAATGGGTGAAGAGGGGGATGAGAGGAGATTGTTAGAGGGGAGGAAGTATAATTAACGGGGTGAATACGAATACGAATACCAATACTTCATATTTATACGAATACGAATAAGAATTCAAATACATTGAAATACTGATAATTCGAATACAAATACGAATGCTTCATGAGAGTATTCGTGAATGCATTCATGAATACTTTTCGTTGAAAATAACATTTTCCAGACCCCAGACCAGCCAGACCTCAACAGTCACAGCGGCCACGCTAGTGAACCTTTATCATACACGTCGGACAAACAGGAACTAAAATTTGTAACTTGGAAGGAACAATAACTATTAATTCATATGATGGATTTAAGATTATTCGGCATATTATTCGAAGAATACGAATACTTTTCCCAAGTATTCGAATACGAATACGAATACACCCAAATACTGTATTCGAATGTATTCGAATACGAATACCGAATACGAATACCCCATCCCTGGACTGGATAGGGGTGTTAGAGGAGAAGAGTTGTAGAAAACGAGGTGGAAGAGGGGGGGAGGAGGAGGCGTCAGGGAAGAGGGGAGGGAGAGAGGATGTTACCGAGGAGGAAGTATAAATAACGGAACGGAGAGAAGTCATGTATGGAGCGGCAACACTCAGGCCGCGAAGGTACTACGGTCATTCTCTCTCTCTCTCTCTCTCTCTCTCTCTCTCTCTCTCTCTCTCTCTCTCTCTCTCTCTCTGTGTGTGTGCGTATGTGTGTGGGGGGTGGGGTGGGGGGGGTGCCTAATTACCTTTTTTTTTTTTAACAGGCTATTGCTTCTTTATATTCTCCATATATACAACATTTCCTTCATCTAATCTCATCGCCCTTTTGCTTTCCGTTGAATTCCTACCTCCGCCGTTCCCTTACGC
>NW_026112010.1:25000-30000 GCF_024679095.1 Eriocheir sinensis
ATTATTATTATTATTATTATAATTATTAATTATTATTTTTTTCATTATTATTGTTATTATTTTTATTACTACAGTAATAATAAATGTTATGTCAGCCCAGGCTCCAAGGATAGCATCCTTAGAGCCTGGATAGGATAGAATAGAAGGATAGAATCCTTGCTGGAACATTACCTGGCGGCACGACTATTTTTCTCTCTGACACTTGGCCAACGGGAGGCCGAAGGCAGCAAGGGGAGAACTCGTGCATCGACCTCAGGAAACTCCCTTGAGCTGATCTTGGCAGGAACACCCTTCATGACATTCTAAGGGAAAGTTTTGAACATACGGCCCATGGCCTGCGATAAGCGATCTCCCCGCGATTATCCTACGATCATTCCTCCTCCACACAGATGATCAGCATTAGGTCGGTTGTAAACTGCGCTGCTAGGCGCAGTTACGTTGTTGAGATAGACATCCGACGATCGTGGTTTGTTACTAATGAATGACAGCTGTCGGGGAGGGCGCCAATTGTTTTGAAATTTCCAAAACCGTCGGTGCGTGGAATGATGCTCCGCGACGATTGGTGAGATATGGCGATGCGGTAAACGATCGCCGGGATTACTTGAAGATGGTCGGAAAGAAGCATGGCGACCACCGTGGATGGCGATATTTTCTAACATCGGAAGGCATTGCGAGTTGAAGAACGTGAATGTGTGACCACAGTCTAAAAGGCCTTTTACATGTAAGCGATCTTGAACGCGATATCTGCACGACTCCATTCGTGCATCATTCGAGTTTATAATCGTTGGACATCGGCTACTCATCAATGAGGAAATCAGTTCAAAACGAGTGTTGGGCGATGAGTCGGCAAGGTGGACGAAAAGCAAGCGCAGCGCTTATATTTTGTACGGACCTCCATGTGGCCAATGACCGTTGCAAAGATCGGGCAGGAGTGCTTCAGACATCGTGTATCAATCTCAATGATCGTTCAGCTATAGTGCAGTATTTATGTAGCTTTGGTTTTAGGTCGGGCAGCACTTATGCGGTGATTGGACACAAAATTTCGAAGTTTGGCAGTTACAACAGCGGAACGACAACTGCACGATCTGATCGAATGCTAGACGATAGCTAAACGAGTGCTACCCGATGTGACATCAGCGCAAGAGCGATTTGGCAACGTTACAGCCCGTTCTTTGAAAAAAAATCAACCCGAACGTAAATCTCCTAGGCGTCTGTATTTGATTTTGCGAGGGTTTTAAGCAAAACATCGTATTATCCATGAGCAAGGCTTTCGGCAGGTGGTTGCCAAGGCATCACTCTACATGTGCGCCACCCAACTCTTATTTTCTTCTTTTCCTGTTGCTGCAACTTGTTAATCTTGAAGAGGAGGGTGTCCAGTCTCGCCTACTTCACACACGTGTCCATAAAAAGAACCAGGTAGACTGCCTTATCCGCTGATGTTAGGCCTGAAATTATGTCCAACAACACCTCCTGGTTGAGTTGCAATACGAAAGTGCACTTTGTCTGACTTAGGAACTGTGTTGAGCCCCCTGGGGTCACCTCAGAACTGCGAAGGGATCCTGCGTAGGTGTGTTTATATACCTGTCATAGAGGGACAACCTCAGGGTCGTTCTGCATTTGTCCAACAATTGAGCAGCATTAGTTTAGCGATCCGGCAGTATTCCTTATTGTTCTTTTGTTGTCGGGCACTAGTTGGGCAAGAATCGTATTCTGATAAAAACGTTAAATTCAAATCTCATGATTGATTGTTGTCGATCGTTCGGATACTGGGCAGCTGTCGGGTAGGCTTCGTTATGTTTGCACAACTTCCGTCCAGTATTCGTGCAATATTTGTGCAAGGGTCGTGCCAAAATATTCCAAGGTTCCAGAGCCTTCGCACTCCTTCTAACCATGAACTTTACTTTTCAGCCCGGAATCGTGCCAAATCTATTCTCCGACCTACCAAAACCTCTTTCATCAACAAAAAATGTCAACACCTCGCTTTTTCTAAATCTTCCCGTGACTTCTGGCACCTAGCCAAAAATATCTCCACCAATTTCACTTCTTCCTCTTTCCATCCTCTCCTTATCCTTGACGGGAGCACTGCCGTCTCACCTATCTCTATGGCTGAACTCTTCGCTCAAACCTTCTGTAAGAACTCCACCCTGGACGATTCTGGGCATATTCCTCCTACTCATAACCCCTCTGACTCCTTTATGCCTGTTATTAAGATTCTTCATAATGATGTTTTATATGCCCTCTCTGGCCTCAACTCTCAAAAGGCTTATGGACCTGATGGAGTGCCTCCTATTGTCCTTAAAAACTGTGCTTCCGTGCTGACCTGGTCAAACTTTTTCGTCTTGGCCTATCAACATCTACTTTTCTTTCCTGCTAGAAGCATGCCTTTGTACAGCCTGTGTCTAAGAAGGGTGACCGCTCCAATCCCTCAAACTACCGCCCTATAGCTTTACTTTTCTGTCTATCTAAACATTTTGAATCAATACTTAACCGGAAGATTCAAAAGCACCTTTCCACTTCTAACCTTCTATCTGATCGCCAGTATGGGTTCCGCAAGGGGCGTTCTACTGGCGATCTTCTTGCTCTCTCAACTGACTTTTGGTCATTCTCTCTTAGCCGTTTCGGTGAAACTTTCTCAGTTCCGCTAGACACATGAAAGCCTTTGATAGAGCCTGGCACAAGGCTTTGCTTTCTAAGCTGCCCTCTTTCGGATTCTATCCCTCTCTCTGTTCCTTTATCTCCAGTTTCCTTTCCGGCCGTTCTATCTCTGTGGTGGTAGACGATCACTGTTCTTCCCCTAAACCTATCAACAGTGGTGTTCCACAGGGCTCAGTCCTATCACCCACTCTCTTCCTGTTATTTATCAATGCTCTTCTTTCCATAACAAACTGTCCTGTCCACTCATATGCCGACGACTCCTCTCTGCATTATTCAACTTCTTTCAATAGAAAACCATCCCAACAGGAAGTACACGACTCCAGACTGGAGGCTGCAGAACGCTTAACTTCAGACTTTGCTATCATTTCGGATTGGGGTAGAAGGAACCTTGTGTCCTTCAATGCCTCAAAAACTCAATTTCTCCACCTAACAACTCGACACAATCTTCCAAACACCTATCCCCTATTCTTCGACAACACTCAGCTGTCACCTTCTTCAACACTAGATATCCTCGGTCTATCCTTAACGGTACAGTTTTGGTCTCCCCACCATGCAAAGGATATTGCTAAATTAGAAGTTATTCAGCGTCGGGCAACGAAAATGATCTCTTCCTTGCGCAACAAATCCTACGAAGAAAGGCTTTCTACCCTTAACATGTTCTCTCATGAGAAACGTCGCCTCCGAGGAAAACTGACCGAATGTTTTAAAATACTTAGTGGTTTCACGAATGCAGACAGATCAAAATTGTTTATGATCGATGACAGTTTGCGCACGAGGAACAATGGCATAAAACTCAGATGTAGACAAGTAAATTCAGACTGCACCAAATTTTTCTTCACCAACGTTGTAGTGCGAGAATGGAATAAGCTCCCACCATCAGTGGTCCAGTGTAACACGATTGACTCCTTCAAAAAAAAGCTCGACCGTCACTTCCTTCAACTTAATATCAACTAGAGTAGAAATGCAACGTTTTGGAGCCTTCTGATTAATGTAAAATCACTTAGGTTTAAGGACAGACCACCTAGTCTGGACCATGGGGCCTGTGTGGTCTGATTTTCTATGTAATTCTATGTAATTCAAATTCTCAACTGGAAACTTCATATCTCCTCTCTTGCTAAATCAGCTTCCTCGAGGTTGGGTGTTCTGTATCGTCACCGCCAGTTCTCCCCCGCACAGTTGCTATCCATATACAGGGGCCATGTCCGCCTTCGTATGGAGTATGCATCTCACGTCTGGGGGGGGAGCTCCACTCACACAGCTTTTCTGGACAAAGTGTAGTCTAAGGCTCTTCGTCTCATCAGCTCTCCTCCTTCTACTGATAGTCTTCTACCTCTTAAATTCCGTCGCGATATTGCCTCTCTATCTTCTATCGCTATTTTCACGCTGACTGCCCCTCTGAACTTGCTAACTGTATGCTTCCCCCCCTCACGCGGCACCGCTGCACACGACTTTCTACTCATGCTCATCCCTATACTGTCCAAACCCCTTATGCAGGAGTTAACCAGCATCTTCACTCTTTCATCCCTCACGCTGGTAAACTCGCGAAACAATCTTCCTTCATCTGTATTTCCTCCTGCCTACGACTTGATTTCTTTCAAGAGGAGGGTATCAGGACACCTCTCCTCCCGAAATTGACCTCTCTTTCGGCCACCTCTTTTGATTTTTTCTTATAGGAGCAGCAAGCAGCGGGCTTTTTTTTTTTTTTTTACTGTTTCCTTTTTTTTGTGCCCTTGAGCTGTCTCCTTTGTTGTAAAAAAAAAAAAAAAGCAGGGGGGACGGGCCAAAGTACAACACTTTCCAACATAACCTGAACGAACCAAGATCGTCGTGGTTTCGTCTCAAGATCGTCTATGTGTGAAGCTTACTAGTTAAGAGGAAATAGAGCTATAGTAAATTGAGGTGGATAAACAGATCAAAGTTCTGATAAATATAACCATAAACTATAAGAGCTTTCATATTACTTTGTAGAACTCTCTCTCTCTCTCTCTCTCTCTCTCTCTCTCTCTCTCTCTCTCTCTCTCTCTCTCTCTCTCTCTCTCTCTCTCTCTCTCTCTCTCTCTCTCTCTCTCTCTCTCTCTCTCTCTCTCTCTCTTCTCTTTGGGATCGACCTGAAGATATTTGTAGTCCCCTGACAAAATGGGGACTTCGAGGCATGGTCTTCAATACCTTTCATTATGATTTTTTTTTTAATAATTCTGAAGAAATAGTGTGTCGCTTGCATATACTTTGCCATGGAAAGTAAGATAATTTGTATTTAGAGACGCCTGAACTATTCGTGTTAATGAAACAGAGTAGTAGCTGAAAGTGACGACACAGAAGGGTCTTTGATTAGCTTGCAGCACCCC